>NC_133648.1:249080631-249239700 GCF_009905375.1 Apium graveolens | reverse complement strand
CGTCATGCCCTTTGGTACAATGCAAAACATTTTGTTGAGATTGAAAGAGGAATCACATACTGAAAAGAGGCTGGCCAAATTGGAAGACAGAGTTCAAGTTATTGAAGATTCTGTGGCCACCATTCTTCACAACCAACAATCTCAAACAAATCTACTTATGCAGCTGGCAAAAGCACAGGGCTTGACCCCTCTCCTTGATGCTAACAAAAAGGGGGAGAGTAAAAGGGAAGGGGAAGGAGAGCCATCTACAAAAATCCAAATATCTAAAGTGCTAGTTCCTGCCATCACTACTTCTCCAATCTTTCAAATCAAAGGAAAGCCTGATGGAATTGATTTAATCCAGCTAGCAGCAGCTGAAATTCAGGTGAAAGAGCAAAGGAGGAGAATTGATGAAAGGATGCAACAGCTGTTTGGCTCAACACAAGATAATTCAATATCTGTGAAACATAGCACAAAGGTTGAACCAATCAATATGGAGCACAAGCCAGAAAGGAGAAATAAGGTTGGAGAGACTTCTTTCAAGAATCTAAAACCTATGGTTCTCAAGCCCAACACCAGATCCAGCAAGGACTCCACAAAGAACCCTCTAAACTTTGCTCAGATGAAAGAAGTGGACTTTCCTCTTCCAAAGCCTAATGAAGACAAAGTTTTGGGTACAAGCATCATAAAACACAAGGAGACCATGGATGAGGCAGTAAGGAGAAACATGGCTATTATCTTTAGAGAGGGAAAGAGCATATGTGTGATGCAAGGACATCCCAAATTCTCAATAGCCAAGAGGGAAGAAACCAAAAGATTAAAGAAAGAAGCTGAAAAACTCAAGGCTGACAAAAGAGCACAAGCAAAGCTTGAACAAAAGCTAAAGTCAAGTCTAGTTGAAAATGAGAAAGGAATTGAAGTCAGGGGTGAAGACAAGATTGCAAACTTAGATGAGGTTTTTGGGAGTATATTTGGTGAAAGCATGGAGGAAAAAGAGGAGTGGCAGAAGGGAAACAGAAGAAAGGCCAAGGCACATAGAAGGAGTGAAGGCAACACTGAAGAAACTAAATCTCTACCTTCCATACCTGAACCCTTTGTTGCTGATCCCACTATAAACATCCATGGTGAACCAATCATCCCAAAAGAGGAACCTATTGATTGGGACACCATCAATTTGCCTACCTTTTTAACCACTCTTCCACTACCAAAGAAACAGAAAAGAAAATCCAAATCTACACCTCCCCTAAACTCTAAGAAATTCACTCAAAAACATAAACCTAACCCTAAGCCACCCATTTCTAAAGATGATTATGTTCACATCTGTGACATAAAAGAAATTTCAGACATTGAACTCTATCTGGATGAGCTGGAAGATGTAAGGGGAATTGCTGCCTACAGACAGCTACCAGAGAGATTGGTGTTCAAATACAAAGGAGCTGGGGAAAGAACATGGCCTCTCTACAGGATTCTGAATGAAGGCTACTCTACCTTGATCAGAGTCTTTTCAGCCATACAAAAGGATTCTGGCTTTACCAGGACTGCCAAGACTGAAATTCTCAACAAGATTGCCAACATAAGGAAAACTTGGAGGGAGCCCAATACTTTGCCCAGAACCTTACTCATTCAAGAAAGAGGAACTACAATTCACAAATCACCTCATTGGTTGATGGAATTCAGAGATGATAAAGGAGTCAGAAGATTTTTCAGACTTGAAGACCAACTCAAGATTGCCAGCAATGAAACTCTCAAAGAAATGCAATCTAAGTTGGATATCAGTGATGAAGATGAAGCAGAATTCTTCAGACAACTCCAACTCCAAATTGAGGAAAATGACAAAGGGCTAGGAAAGAAAACCAGGGATCAAAGAAGAAAAAGATGATTTGCTCAGGCTAGAGGAGCACCCTTGGAAACACTGTAAATCTTCAATTACCTTCTTGTACATACACTTTTGCAGCACTATTAAATTTCTACTTAGTCTCACTTCATATATTTGTTAAGTGTTTTGTTATCATCAAGTTAACCTTGAATTTATGTCTACAATTCTTATAGACATAAATAGGGGGAGATTGTTAGGATTATATGTGCATTAGTTTGATGATATGTTTAACAAAACACTTAAGTAGAAATCTAATGTTTGTAGCCTCAACGGATAAGACCACTTTGGCTATCCGTTGATGGTGTAGCTTTACTTAGAAATAAGTCTAGTGTTGTAGCACATTTCAGTCTCTGAATTTGAGATATAATTCTTAAATGTTGAGGGAAATTATAAGTAATGTTCACTACTAAAGGATATGCAGATAGGAAGGCCAATTGTAAATATTTCATGCCTTGTAATTTTGTATAAATGAAATGGTGTCAACGGATAACTTAAAGACCTTCAACGGATGAGAAACAAAGCTTCAACGGATGTCTCTAAAGCTTCAACGGATGTCTCTAAAGCTTCAATGAATGTCTCTAAAGCTTCAACGGATGAGTGCATCAACGGATGAGTGCATCAACGGATAGAGCTTCAACTGATAACACATCAACGGATAAAGCCATCAACGGATGAAGGCTTCAACGGATGTTCTGTTAAATAGCAGTTGACAAGTGGTAGTTGTACCTACAAACAGAGGCACATGGGTTGACAGAGACAACTGAGATGTGGTAGCCTATTTCAGGAACATCAGAAAAAGCAGCCGTTCTACTCTAGTATAAAGAGGCAATAGTCAACAATGCACTGGAGTAAAATGGAGAAGAAACAAGTGGAGATTTTATTTTATTATTGTACTTTTTATCTTTGTCTTCACTTGTAAAAACTTGGTGTTATATAAACCAAGTAGAAGCTAGTAATTAGAAGAAGAATTTTTCCAGAGCTGTTTAGAAAAATCTTGAGAGAAAAATCATCTAGTTTGTACTAGGATGCAGCTGTGATCAACTTCTTGAATCACAGATTTTCTGAAATACCATCTCTGGTGGAACAACAAATCCACCAGAAAAGTTTTTAAGGTCTGTTGTGTTCTGTACTTTTGTGCTTGAATATATATCTGTCTGTATTAGCTTAAAGCAATTCACACACTTATTTATCTTAAACACACAGCCTTTGAAACTACTCAAAACTTGAAAAAGTTTTGAGATTTACATTCAACCCGCCTTCTGTAAATCTCATTGTTAGTCCACTAGGAATAATAGTACTTTCGTCACTTCCTGAAATGAAAGTTTTGAAGTAAAAATTTGTTTATTTTTTATGTACTATCACTTGCTTTCATTATTTTTTAAAATTCGGGAGCACAATTATAAAAAAAAAGTGAAAGTACACTCTGGCCAGAGATTCCAAAACTCGCATACTAAGAATAACATATGATATTCTCTTCCTATACTGGAAGGGGTAGATCCTCTATTGACGTTAACTATCTCCATACACAAATACTTATGCCCAAAATAGACCTAATGGATGTCCTTGAGACTAAGGACTAAACCAAAGCATAGTTCATTATATACAAGATAACTTTAACGATCTCAAGTCTAAGGACACTTGTACAACTATCTCTCAGTGAATAACTATTGACACGTGAGTAATCTCCATTAGTTGTCCAACTTATCGAGTCATGTTCAGTGAACTTATTCTTTAATAAGCACCAACATACTAGCTATAATGTCACCACACAAATGCCTATGAGAACAGACATCCTCCTGAAGGAAGCAAACATAGTATGTACCAATCTTTGCGGATTCACTAACTTTCGATTAGTTATCCTGTGATCAGGAATTATTTAAGTCTAAAGTTATCATCTTCTAAATCTCACTATTACAATCTCATTATAATTCTAGAAGCTTTACTCTAAACTATGAAACATCTTATTCAAAACACTTTAAATAGATAAAGCCCATAAAAATACCAAAACAAGTCTTTTATTAATATTAATGAAATCAAATAAGAATACAAGAAAGTTCTTCCTAACTCATCAGACATGATTGGATTTAGGACAAACACTTTCAAAAATGCCATTTGGCAACAGGTTCCTCAATCGGCTGCACCCTTCTTGGGGCGATCTCTTCTTTATATGAACGATCACTATCCTCGATATGGGGATCATAGAAATCGTAAATTCCTCCTTCAATAAGGTTTAGCACTTACAAATGTCGATGTTCGTACTCCTTATGTACTCGGTATTGCGTTCCTCCACAAAATTTCACACCTCTTAAGGTGGGTGATCATTCACCTTTGAGGCAAGCATAATTATTAACATCTGAAATTCGGGTGCTCATTAGTGAGAGTACCATCTATAGTTTGGGACTCTTCCCTTGATTCTTCATCCCCTAGGGTTGGAGACCATTCTATAGATCATTAGTTGGGTAATGGGAATCTCCATACCTGAGAGATCAGTTCCTCGGATATTGAGGTTTGACTGTGGTGAAATCTCAACAATGGATGCGATGTTGCGTATTTCAGCAGGTGGTTTCTCGGTGCTTTTTCGTGTTTTCATGGTTGTCATCATCTCCCCACAGTCGACGTTAAATGTTATGGATTAAAAATTTGGTCATATTTATTGCTAGGGTTCGTGAGCTTCGAGGCTCGATTTGACTGCTCTTGTGTTTCGTGACTCAATCTGCCTTAATAAGATGCCTAGTACCTTGCTGTATGCCAAGGATCAAGTCAAAAACATAGTTCTTGGTGATGCTTGCCCTCGGGGCTATGGCAGCGAGAGCTCACCAAGGAGGTAGTGACTTTCATGTCCTTCGATGACTGAGTCTAAAACGTCGTTCCAGGTAATGGCCTCGTGGCTTTTAGGAAACCTTCACGGTTTTACGATGCTTAAAGATGTCTTCCAAAACCTGGTTTCATAATGGTGGCGTGTGGAGCTCTTGTCCCCAAAAATGTTATACTGAAGTTCAAGGGGTAAGATCCTTTATATGGATGTTGAGAGTCTAGGAATTAGGGTAGAATTGGTTGATTTGATGGTCAAGTCTCCACCTCTGATTGGACTTTAGAGTCCTATAAAGCAGAATTAGTTTACTCTAAACAATGGAAAATATTATTCAAAACACTTTAAATAGATAAAGCCTATAATAAAACCAAAACAAGTCTTTTATTAATATTAATGAAATCAAATAAAAATACAAGAAAGTTATTCCTAACTCATCATACATGATTGGATCTAGGACAAACATTTTCAAAAACTCCATTTGACAACAGGTTCCTCAATCGGCTGCACCCTTCTTGGGGTGATCTCCTCTTCTTATGAACGATCACTATCCTCGATATGGGGATCATAGAAATCGTAACTTCCACCTTCCATAAGGTTTAGCCCTTACAAATGTTAATGTCTGTACTCCTCATGTACTCTGTATTGCGTTCTTCCATAAAATTTCACATCTCGTAAGGTGGGTTATCATTCACCCTTGAGGCAAGCACAATTATTAACATCTGAAATTCAGGTGCTCATTAGTGAGAGTACCATCTATAGTTTGGGAATCTTCCCTTGATTCTTCATCCCCTAGTGTTGGAGACCATTCTTTGGATCAGTAGTTGGGTAATGGGGATCTCCATACATGAGAGATCAGTTCCTCGGATATTGAGGTTTGACTGTGGTAAAATCTCAACAATGAATGCGATGTTGCGTATTTCCGCAGGTGGTTTCTCAATGCTTTTTCGTGCTTTCATGGTTGTCGTCCTCTCCCCACAACCGACACTAAATGTTATGGATTAAAAATTTGGACATATTTATTGCTAGGGTTTGTGAGATTCGAGGCTCGATTTGACTGCTCTTGTGTTTTGTGACTCAATCTGCCTTAACAAGATGCCTACGTACCTTGTTGTATGCCAATGATCAAGTCGAAAACGTAGTTCTTGGTGATGCTTGCCCTCGGGGCTATGACAGCGAGAACTCACCAAGGACGTAGTGACTTTAATGTCCTTCGATGATTGAGTCTAAAACGTCATTCCAGGTAATGGCCTCGTGGCTTGTAGGATGCCTTCACGGTTTTACGATGCTTAAAGCTGTCTTCCAAAATGTGGTTTCATATTGGGGGCGTGTGGAGCTCTTATCCCCAAAAATGTTCTACTGAAGTTGAAGGGGTAAGATCCTTTATATGGATGTTGAGAGTCTAGGAATAAGGGTGGAATTGGGTGATTTGATGGTCAAGTCTCCACCTCTGATTGGACTTTGGAGTCCTATAAAGCAGAATTAGTTTACTCCTGAATATAGATTGCTTGGAGGCTACTTCTTGTAGAAGTAGTTACTTATTCGAACACATTTATTGGGTGGTTTAATTAGCCCCGTTATTAATTACGAAATTAATAAATAATTATGATCTTGGGCCTCATTAACCGGGCTTTTCCCTTTGACCAAATCAGGTCTGATTAATGCGACATTAACTCCGCAATTAGAGTTATTGTTATTCTCTATCAGGTGGTTACATGTTTAAAGACATCAATCCTAAACCATTATTTTCGAGTTTTTAAAATGAAAGAAAATAAGTGATTCGAAAGTAAAGTACTTTCTTCACTTCTTGAAATGAAAGTTTTGAAGTAAAAATTTGTTTATTTTGTATTTACTATCACTTGCTTTCGTTATTTTTAAAAATTCGGGAGCACAATTATAAAAAAAAAAGTGAAAGTACACTCTGGCCAGAGATTCCAAAACTCGCATACTAAGAATAACATATTATATTCTCTTCCTATACTGGAAGGGGTAGATCCTCTATTTATGTTAACTATTTCCATACAAAAATCCTTATGCCCAGAATAGACCTAATGGATGTCCTTGAGACTATGGACTAAACCAAAGCACAGTTCATTATATACAAGATAACTTTAACGGTCTCAAGTCTAAGGACACTTGTACAACTATCACTCAGTGAATAACTATTGACACGTGAGTAATCTCCATTAGTTGTCCAACTTATCGAGTCATGTTCAGTGAACTTATTCCCTAATAAGCACCAACATACTAGCTATAATGTCACCACACAAATGCCTATAAGAACAGACATCCTCCTGAAGGAAGCAAGCATAGTATGTACCAATATTTGCGGATTCACTAACTTCCGACTAGTTATCCTGTGATCAGGAACTGTTTAAGTTTAAAGTTATCATCTTCTAGATCTCACTATTACAATCTTATTATAATTCTAGAAGCTTTACTCTAAACTATAGAAGATCTTATTCAAAACACTTTAAATAGATAAAGCCCATAATAAAACCAAAACAAGTCTTTTATTAATATTAATGAAATCAAATAAGAATACAAGAAAGTTCTTCCTAACTCATCATACATGATTGGATTTAGGACAAACACTTTCAAAAATGCCATTGGACAATTGGTTCTTCAATTAGCAGCACCCTTCTTGGGGAGATCTCCTCTTCATATGAACGATCACTATCCTCGATATGGGGATCATAGAAATCATAACTTCCTCCTTCAATAAGGTTTAGCCCTTACAAATGTTGATGTTCGTACTCCTCATGTACTCGGTATTGTGTTCCTCCACAAAATTTCACATCTTGTAAGGTGGGTGATCATTCAACCTTGAGGCAAGCACAATTATTAACATCTGAAATTCAAGTGCTCATTAGTGAGAGTACCATCTATAGTTTGGGACTCTTCCCTTGATTCTTCATCCCCTAGGGTTGTAGACCATTCTTTGGATCTGTAGTTGGGTAATGGGGATCTCCATACCTGAGAGATCAGTTCCTCGGATATTGAGGTTTGACTGTGGTGAAATCTTAACAATGGATGCGACGTTGCGTATTTCAGCAGGTGGTTTCTCGGTGCTTCTTCGTGCTTTCATGGTTGTCGTCATCTCCCCACAGTCGACGCTAAATGTTATGGATTAAAAATTTGGTCATATTTATTGCTAGGGTTCGTGAGCTTCGAGGCTTAATTTGACTGATCTTGTGTTTCGTGACTCAATCTACCTTAACAAGATGCCTACGTACCTTGTTGTATGCCAATGATCAAGTCAAAAATGTAGTTCTTGGTGATGCTTGCCCTCGGGGCTATGGCAGCGAGAGCTCACCAAGGAGGTAGTGACTTTCATGTCTTTCGATGACTGAGTCTAAAACGTCGTTCCAGGTAATGGCCTCGTGGCTTGTAGGATGCCTTCACGATTTTACGATGCTTAAAGCTGTCTTCCAAAATGTGGTTTCATAGTGGTGGCGTGTGGAGCTCTTGTCCCCAAAAATGTTCTACTGAAGTTGAATGGGTAAGATCTTTTATATGGATGTTGAGAGTCTAGGAATTAGGGTGGAATTGGGTGATTTGATGGTCAAGTCTCCACCTCTTATTGGACTTTGGAGTCCTATAAAGCAGAATTAGTTTACTTCTGAATTTAGGTTGCTTGGAGGCTACTTCTTGTAGAAGTAGTTACTTATTGGAACACATTTATAGGGTTGTTTAATTAGCCCCCTTATTAATTACAAAATTAATAAATAATTAGGATCTTGGGCCTCATTAACCGGGCTTTTCCCTTTGACCAAATCAGGTCTGATTAATGTGACATTAACTCCGCAATTAAAGTTATTGTTATTCTCTATCAGGTGGGTACATGTTTAAAGACATCAATCCTAAACCATTATTTTCGAGTTTTTAAAATGAAAGAAAATAAGTGATTCGAAAGTAAAGTACTTTCTTCACTTCTTGAAATGAAAGTTTTGAAGTAAAAATTTGTTTATTTTGTATTTACTATCACTTGCTTTCGTTATTTTTAAAAATTCGGGAGCACAATTATAAAAAGAAAAGTGAAAGTACACTCTGGCCAGAGATTCCAAAACTCGCATACTAAGAATAACATATTATATTCTCTTCCTATACTGGAAGCGGTAGATCCTCTATTTATATTAACTATTTCCATACAAAAATCCTTATGCCCAGAATAGACCTAATGGATGTCCTTGAGACTATGGACTAAACCAAAGCACAGTTCATTATATACAAGATAACTTTCACGATCTCAAGTCTAAGGACACTTGTACAACTATCACTCAGTGAATAACTATTGACACGTGAGTAATCTCCATTAGTTTTCCAACTTATCGAGTCATGTTCAGTGAACTTATTCCCTAAAAAGCACCAACATACTAGCTATAATGTCACCACACAAATGCCTATAAGAACAGACATCCTCCTGAAGGAAGCAAGCATAGTATGTACCAATCTTTGCGGATTCACTAACTTCTGACTAGTTATCCTGTGATCAGGAACTGTTTAAGTCTAAAGTTATCATCTTCTAGATCTCACTATTACAATCTCATTTTAATTCTAGAAGCTTTACTCTAAACTATAGAAGATCTTATTCAAAACACTTTAAATAGATAAAGCCCATAATAAAACCAAAACAAGTCTTTTATTAATATTAATGAAATCAAATAAGAATACAAGAAAGTTCTTCCTAACTCATCATACATGATTGGATTTAGGACAAACACTTTCAAAAACGCCATTGGACAATTGGTTCTTCAATTAGCAGCACCCTTCTTGGGGAGATCTCCTCTTCATATGAACGATCACTATCCTCGATATGGGGATCATAGAAATCATAACTTCCTCCTTCAATAAGGTTTCCCCTTACAAATGTTGATGTTCGTACTCCTCATGTACACGGTATTGCGTTCCTCCACAAAATTTCACATCTTGTAAGGTGGGTGATCATTCAACCTTGAGGCAAGCACAATTATTAACATCTGAAATTCAAGTGCTCATTAGTGAGAGTACCATCTATAGTTTGGGACTCTTCCCTTGATTCTTCATCCCCTAGGGTTGGAGACCATTCTTTGGATCTGTAGTTGGGTAATGGGGATCTCCATACCTGAGAGATCAGTTCCTCTGAGGTTTGACTGTGGTGAAATCTTAACAATGGATGCGACGTTGCGTATTTCAGCAGGTGGTTTCTCGGTGCTTCTTCGTGCTTTCATGGTTGTCGTCATCTCCCCACAGTCGACGCTAAATGTTATGGATTAAAAATTTGGTCATATTTATTGCTAGGGTTCGTGAGCTTCGAGGCTTGATTTGACTGATCTTGTGTTTCGTGACTCAATCTGCCTTAACAAGATGCCTACGTACCTTGTTGTATGCCAATGATCAAGTCAAAAATGTAGTTCTTGGTGATGCTTGCCCTCGGGGCTATGGCAGCGAGAGCTCACCAAGGAGGTAGTGACTTTCATGTCTTTCGATGACTGAGTCTAAAACGTCGTTCCATGTAATGGCCTCGTGGCTTGTAGGATGCCTTCACGGTTTTACGATGCTTAAAGCTGTCTTCCAAAATGTGGTTTCATAGTGGTGGCGTGTGGAGCTCTTGTCCCCAAAAATGTTCTACTGAAGTTGAATGGGTAAGATCTTTTATATGGATGTTGAGAGTCTAGGAATTAGGGTGGAATTGGGTGATTTGATGGTCAAGTCTCCACCTCTTATTGGACTTTGGAGTCCTATAAAGCAGAATTAGTTTACTTCTGAATTTAGGTTGCTTGGAGGCTACTTCTTGTAGAAGTAGTTACTTATCGGAACACATTTATAGGGTTGTTTAATTAGCCCCCTTATTAATTACGAAATTAATAAATAATTAGGATCTTGGGCCTCATTAACCGGGCTTTTCCCTTTGACCAAATCAGGTCTGATTAATGCGACATTAACTCCGCAATTAAAGTTATTGTTATTCTCTATCAGGTGGGTACATGTTTAAAGACAACAATCCTAAACCATTATTTTCGAGTTTTTAAAATGAAAGAAAATAAGTGATTCGAAAGTAAAGTACTTTCGTCACTTCTTGAAATGAAAGTTTTGAAGTAAAAATTTGTTTATTTTGTATTTACTATCACTTACTTTCGTTATTTTAAAAAATTCGGGAGCACAATTATAATAAAAAAAGTGAAAGTACACTCTGGCCAGAGATTCCAAAACTCGCATACTAAGAATAACATATTATATTCTCTTCCTATACTGGAAGGGGTAGATCCTCTATTGATGTTAACTATCTCCATACAAAAATAGGGGTAGGACCTAATGGGTGTCCTTGAGACAAAGGACTAAACCAAAGCACATTCATTATATACAAGATAACTTTAACGATCTCAAGTCTAAGGACACTTGTACAACTATCACTCAGTTAATAACTATTGACACGTGAGTAATCTCCATTAGTTGTCCAACTTATCGAGTCATGTTCAGTGAACTTATTCACTAATAAGAACCTACATACTCGCTATAATGTCACCACACAAATGCCTATTAGAACAAACATCCTCTTGAAGGAAGCAAGCATAGTATGTACCAATCTTTGCGGATTCACTAACTTCCGATTAGTTATCCTGTGATCAGGAACTGTTTAAGTCTAAAGTTATCATCTTCTAGATCTCACTATTACAATCTCATTATAATTCTAGAAGCTTTACTCTAAATAATAGAAAATCTTATTCAAAACACTTTAAATAGATAAAGCCTATAATAAAACCAAAATAAGTCTTTTATTAATATTAATGAAATCAAATAAGAATACAAGAAAGTTCTTCCTAACTCATCATACATGATTGGATTTAGGACAAACACTTTTAAAAACTCCATTTGACAACAGGTTCCTCAATCGGCTGCACCCTTCTTGGGGCGATCTCCTCTTCATATAAACGATCACTATCCTCGATATGGGGATCATAGAAATCGTAATTTCCTCCTTCAATAAGGTTTAGCCCTTACAAATGTTAATGTGCGTACTCCTCATGTACTCGGTATTGCGTTCTTCCACAAAATTTCACATCTCGTAAGGTGGGTTATCATTCACCCTTAAGGCAAGCACAATTATTAACATCTGAAATTTAGGTGCTCATTAGTGAGAGTACCATCTATAGTTTGGGACTCTTCCCTTGCTTCTTCATCCCCTAGGGTTGGAGACCATTCTTTGGATCAGTAGTTGGGTAATGGGGATCTCCTTACCTGAGAGATCAGTTCCTCAGATATTGAGGTTTGACTGTGGTGAAATCTCAACAATGGATGCGATGTTGCATATTTCAGTAGGTGGTTTCTCCATGCTCCTTCATGCTTACATGGTTGTCGTCATCTCCCCACAGTCGACGCTAAATGTTATGGATTAAAACTTTGGTCATATTTATTGCTAGGGTTTGTGAGCTTCGAGGCTTGATTTGACTGCTCTTGTGTTTCGTGACTCAATATGCCTTAACAAGATGCCTACGTACCTTGTTGTATGCCAAGGATCAAGTCAAAAATGTAGTTCTTGGTGATGCTTGCCCTCGGGGCTATGACAGCGAGAGCTCACCAAGGACGTAGTGACTTTAATGTCCTTCGATGATTGAGTCTAAAACGTCGTTCCAGGTAATGGCCTCGTGGCTTGTAGGATGTCTTCACGTTTTACGATGCTTAAAGTTGTCTTCTAAAACGTGGTTTCATAGTGGTGGCGTGTGGAGCTCTTATCCCCAAAAATGTTCTACTGAAGTTGAAGGGTAAGATCCTTTATATGGATGTTGAGAGTCTAGGAATTAGGGTGGAATTGGGTGATTTGATGGTCAAGTCTCCACCTCTGATTGGACTTTGGAGTCCTATAAAGCAGAACTAGTTTACTTCTGAATTTAGGTTACTTGGAGGCTACTTCTATTAAATAAGAATACAAGAAAGTTCTTCCTAACTCATCATACAAGATTGGATTTAGCACAAACACTTTCAAAAATGCCATTTGACAACAGGTTCCTCAATTGGCTGCACCCTTCTTGGGGGGATCTCCTCTTCATATGAACGATCACTATCCTCGATATGGGGATCATAGAAATCGTAACTTCCTCCTTCAATAAGGTTTAGCCCTTACAAATGTTGATGTTCGTACTCCTCATGTACTCGGTATTGCGTTCCTCCACAAAATTTCACATCTCGTAAGGTAGGTGATCATTCACCCTTGAGGCAAGCACAATTATTAACATCTGAAATTCAAGTGCTCATTAGTGAGAGTACCATCTATAGTTTGGGACTCTTCCCTTGATTCTTCATCCCCTAGGGTTGAAGAACATTCTTTGGATCAGTAGTTGGGTAATGGGGATCTCCATACCTGAGAGATCAGTTCCTCGGATATTGAGGTTTGACTGTGGTGAAATCTCAACAACGGATGTGACGTTGCGTATTTCAGCAGGTGGTTTCTCGGTGCTTCTTCGTGCTTTCATGGTTGTCGTCATCTCCCCACAGTCGATGCTAAATGTTATGGATTAAAAATTTGGTCATATTTATTGCTAGGTTTCGTGAGCTTCGAGGCTCGATTTGAATGCTCTTGTGTTTCGTGACTCAATCTGCCTTAACAAGATGCCTACGTACCTTGCTGTATGCCAAGGATCAAGTCAAAAACGTAATTCTTGGTGATGCTTGCCCTCGGGGCTATTGCAGCGAGAGCTCACCAAGGAGGTAGTGACTTTCATGCCCTTCGATGACTGAGTCTAAAACGTCGTTCCAGGTAATGGCCTCGTGGCTTGTAGGATGCCTTCACGGTTTTACGATGCTTAAAGTTGTCTTCCAAAATGTGGTTTCATAGTGGTGGCGTGTGGAGCTCTTGTCCCCAAAAACGTTCTACTGAAGTTGAAGGGGCAAGATCCTTTATATGGATGTTGAGAGTCTAGGAATTAGGGTGGAATTTGGTGATTTGATGGTTAAGTCTCCACCTCTGATTGGAGTTTGGAGTCCTATAAAGCAAAATTAGTTTACTTCTGAATGTAGGTTGCTTGGAGGCTACTTCTTGTAGAAGTAGTTACTTATTTGAACACATTTATAGGGTTGTCTAATTAGCCCCCTTATTAATTACGAAAATAATAAATAATTAGGATCTTGGACCTCATTAACTGGGCTTTTCCCTTTGACCAAATCAGGTCTGATTAATGCGACATTAACTCCGCAATTAGACTTATTGTTATTCTCTATCAGGTGGGTACATGTTTAAAGACATCAATCCTAAACCATTATTTTCGAGTTTTTAAAATGAAAGAAAATAAGTGATTCGAAAGTAAAGTACTTTCGTCACTTCTTGAAATGAAAGTTTTGAAGTAAAAATTTGTTTATTTTGTATTTAATATCACTTGCTTTCGTTATTTTTGAAATTTCGGGAGCACAATTATAAAATAAAGAAGTGAAAGTACACTCTGGCCGGAGATTCCAAAACTCGCATACTAAGAATAACATATGATATTCTTTTCCTATACTGGAAGGGGTAGATCCTTTATTGATGTTAACTATCTCCATACACAAATCCTTATGCCCAGAATAGACCTAATGGATGTCCTTGAGACTAAGGACTAAACCAAAGCACAGTTCATTATATACAAGATAACTTTAACGATCTCAAGTCTAAGGACACTTGTACAACTATCACTCAGTGAATAACTATTGACACGTGAGTAATCTCCATTAGTTGTCCAACTTATCGAGTCATGTTCAGTGAACTTATTCCCTAATAAGCACCTACATACTAGCTATAATGTCACCACACAAATGCCTATGAGAACAGACATCATCCTGAAGGAAGCAAGCATAGTATGTACCAATCTTTGCGGATTCACTAACTTCCGATTAGTTATCCTGTGATCAGGAACTTTTTAAGTCTAAAGTTATCATCTTCTAGATCTCACTATTACAATCTCATTATAATTCTAGAAGCTTTACTCTAAACTATGAAACATCTTATTCAAAACACTTTAAATAGATAAAGCCTATAATAAAACCAAAACAAGTCTTTTATTAATATTAATGAAATCAAATAAGAATACAAGAAAGTTCTTCCTAACTCATCATACATGATTGGATTTAGGACAAACACTTTCAAAAACTCCATTTGACAACAGGTTCCTCAATCGGCTGCACCCTTCTTGGGGCGATCTCCTCTTCATATGAACGATCACTATCCTCGATATGGGGATCATAGAAATCGTAACTTCCTCCTTCAATAAGGTTTAGCCCTTACAAATATTGATGTTCGTACTCCTCATGTACTCGGTATTGCGTTCCTCCATAAAATTTTACATCTCGTAAGGTGGGTGATCATTCACCCTTGAGGCAAGCACAATTATTAACATCTGAAATTCAGGTGCTCATTAGTGAGAGTATCATCTATAGTTTGGGACTCTTCCCTTGATTTTTCATCCCCTAGGGTTGGAGACCATTCTTTGGATCAATAGTTGGGTAATGGGGATCTCCATACCTGAGAAATCAGTTCCTCAGATATTGAGGTTTGACTGTGGTGAAATCTCAACAATGGATGCGATGTTGCGTATTTCAGCAGGTGGTTTCTCAATTCTTCTTTGTGCTTTCATGGTTGTCGTCATCTCCCCACAGTCGACGCTAAATGTTATGGATTAAAAATTTGGTCATATTTATTGCTAGGGTTCGTGAGCTTCGAGGCTCGATTTGACTGCTTTTGTGTTTCGTGACTCAATCTGCCTTAACAAGATGCCTACGTACCTTGCTGTATGCCAAGGATCAAGTCAAAAACGTAGGTCTTGGTGATGCTAGCCCTCGGGGCTATGACAGCGAGAGCTCACCGAGGACGTAGTGACTTTCATGTCCATCGATTATTGAGTCTAAAACGTCGTTCCAAGTAATGGCCTCGTGGCTTGTAGGATGCCTTCACGGTTTTACGATGCTTAAAGCTGTCTTCCAAAACGTGGTTTCATAGTGGTGGCGTGTGGAGCTCTTGTCCCCAAAAATGTTCTACTGAAGTTGAAGGGGTAAGATCCTTTATATGGATGTTGAGAGTCTAGGAATTAGGGTGGAATTGGGTGATTTGATGGTCAAGTCTCCACCTCTGATTGGACTTTGGAGTCCTATAAAGCAGAATTAGTTTACTTCTGAATTTAGGTTGCTTGGAGGCTACTTCTTGTAGAAGTAGTTACTTATTTTAACACATTTATTGGGTTGTTTAATTAGCCCCCTTATTAATTACGAAATTAATAAATAATTAGGATCTTGGGCCTCGTTAACTGGGCTGTTCCCTTTGACCAAATAAGGTATGATTAATGCGACATTAACTCCGCAATTAGAGTTATTGTTATTCTCTATCAGGTGGGTACATGTTTAAAGACATCAATCCTAAACCATTATTTTCGAGTTTTTAAAATGAAAGAAAATAAGTGATTCGAAAGTAAAGTACTTTCGTCACTTCTTGAAATTAAAGTTTTGAAGTAAACATTTATTTATTTTGTATTTACTATAACTTGTTTTCGTTATTTTTGAAAATTCGGGAGCACAATTATAAAAAAAAAGTGAAAGTAGTTGAGCTATCCCCACTCACTTTACTTTCTTTTGAAAACTGGGGGAGTGAGGGATAAATAAACATTTTATAATATTTTTTTGGTACGAGGCGGTGTAATTTTCCCCTTTTTCACAAATAAATAGGTGTGTGTATATATATATATATAATTTGTGATATGTGATAATCAAACCTTAACAAATACAATGAGTTATAAGGAAAAAGTTAATGTTTCTATCATATCCAATTGTGTACAGTTTTTTTCAATACTCGACACGTATTTTAAGGTGAATATAAAGTATTTCTCTATAATTTATTTTTGACTTTTTTTTGCCATACAAACATTAAATTTTTATTCAGAAGAAATAAAATTAAAAAATATTTATAAAACTATACTTTAGAAGATATTAAAATACGTGTCGAGCCTTCGTCCTCCTGTATTTACAATTTAGGGGACAAAGGGAATAATGAATAAAAGTATTTTTCAAATATACGTTTATCAATGAATTTTATAAATTTAACTCATTTTTATAATAATTTTTGTGCACGAAGAGAGTACACTTTATAAAAAAAATCCCAATAAAAAAATTGTAATATTATAAAATTTAGTGTTTAGAAAAATGAGTACATTTTGTAATTGTTTAGAAAAACAATTACAGTTCCCTAGGATCCCAATTCCCCATACCACATTGACATTCATGGCGCTACAACCATAATTTACTACAACTACTTGTTTGTCTTAATTTAAGGTGTTCGATCGATCATAATTATTTAGGCAGCAGCAGCCACGGGGAGCAAGAAGGATGGATGAACAAGTGTGTAGAATAACTGAGCATTCGAAAGAATTACAAGAATCTGCAGCTTCCTTAATATCTCGTTCTTGTAACGAAGAAGCCTCTCTTCGTCAACGTGCTCTTTCTCTCCACACGGCCATCAAACATCTACGCTCCTCTATTTCCTCCTCTCATAAGAAAGGAAACCTTGATTCCCAACACGCCCTCAAGGTACTAGTATTTACCCAGGATTTCGAAATAAAATATAATTTAAGGATAATATAGTCGTTATGCTAATATTTTTTTTATTTATTTAATATTTTGTGCTTGTGTAGTTAGAAGAGGAGCTAGGTAGAGCCACATATTTATTGACTCAAGGAGATGCTGCTGCTTTTCTTCCTACCAAATCTCACGGTTCTCTATTGCCTCCCTTATTATTTCTGCATTCATATCTGTATACCTTGTTAGTTCAAGTTACTGACTCACAATGCAGGTCGTTTCTTGAGGATGTTTATCGGTCCACTCAATGTTCACGCTACTCGTAAAGATGTCCAGTTGAAAGTTAAGGACGAGTACAATAGCTTCAGAGTAAGTATGGTGAAATATGCTTTTTCATTTTTAATTTTACTACTGTTTTAATTAATCTGCACAGGCTATACTTGTGATGCCAATTTACCTTCTTCTTTTTTTAACTTTAATCTTACTGCGCCAAATGTGCTGCTTAACTACCCCTCTTATACTCTGTTAGTTTAACTATTTCAATCCTATTCGAATTTATCTTTTTTTCTATATTGCTCTATTACAATCAGTTTCTGCCAACATTCTCGATAACCACTTAACCAACACTACTTGCTATAACTATGCCTTAACTACTAACTATGCAATGCATGCATATAGTCTCATAAATTAAAAAGGATGGGCAGTGGAAATTTTCATAATTGAATTATAAGGATTAGCTCTTTGGTCTTTGGCCAGTAAGAATATATTATTGAGTGAAATAAGATATGGTTTTTCCAGTTAATTAAAATTCGACAAACAATTGTTTATACCTTCATTAGGACGATGAGTGTATTTCCTCTGGAATCGAGGACACGTTATCATAATAGGAACTTTACAAACACGAGATCCACATTGAACACAACGTATTAAGCTTCTTATTTAACTCTAGCAAACGAATATGATAAAAGGGCAGATAGATTACAAGGGCCTTGAGATCCAGTTAAAAGATTTTGAAGTGTTTGCTTTGCTGAACTTGAATTATTTCTTGTGTCATACTATTATATTGTTAACAATCTCAACCGGCAACAATTTTTTTAAAGAAAGTGTGTAAACTATGTGTATATATTATAATTACTTTTACTAATTTTATTATGTGCTTATTTATGTTTCGTGACTTGCGCTTTAAATTAGCTCTTGTGTTTTTTATGAGCTTGCGCCTTCCACAATATTGAGCATATACAAAGCTTGAAATCAGAGATGCTTGAATACATTACAGCATATTTGTAACTTGTCTCGAATGAAGTTTGTTGCCCATTAATATACTAATGATTTAGATATTATACTTGTTTTTTATACATTCTTCTCAAAGCACACTTTTGTAATTCACTGCTTTCAATACATGTATTTGACAGGATAGAACTGCATTGTTGTTTCTTGTGTTCCCCCTATTGCTACTTTGGTTAAGGTCGTGGACATGGGATGGATGTTTGCCTGCATTGCCAGTTCAGCTTTACCAGGTAATATACATGCTGAGGCTTTTTTGCCTTTTTTGATTACTTCATCAGACAAAAAGAAATTGAAATGCCTTGGCAGGCTTGGCTGCTTTTTCTATACACAGGTTTGGCCTTGCGGGAGAACATTCTAAGAGTCAATGGAAGTGATATTCGTCCATGGTAATTCAAGTAGCTATTTTCAAGTGGATAGCCAAGTCCCTTATTATTATTATTATTACTGAAACTATTTTGAAAAGTTTTGTGCTGTCAGAGAGTACCACATTCCCTCACCTGCTAGTCATACGGTTCTGCTTTTATAAAAAAATAAATTGTATATATTGTAGAGAAGACTTTCATGTACTTCATTTATAGATATCTTTTTACAAAAAAATATTATAACATCCAAATTATTATAAAGAGATGATCATGTGTGATGTTAAACTTCATTAAGATAATTTACACATAAAGATTCTCTCTTTTCTTCTTCAAAATCACTTGAGAACGTATCATATTCCTCCATTTTATCTGATAAGGATGTTGTCTTACATTCAAGTAAACATTATTATTTTTATCACGAAGTTACATCAGTATATTTACGGTACATAGTTTGCTTTTTCAAAACACCACTCTGAAAAGTGAAAACATTAAGTAAAATTTTGAAGATGTTAAGAATATTTTGTATTTCATCTTAACTTGGCACTTTCAGGTGGATATATCATCACTATTTTGCAATGGCTATGGCACTTATTAGCATGACCTGGGAGATAGAAAAGCAACCTGAATGTTCGCAAAAGCAGGCAAGTTTTGTAATACTGTGTCATTTGATCATTGCAACTCTGTATTTTAATTATTGAAAAATATATTTTGCAGAAAGGTGTACAACTATTCCTGTATTGGGCGATCATGCAAGGAGTTGCTATGCTTTTGCAAAATAGATATCAAAGGCAGAGACTTTATACTCGTATCGCATTGGGGAAGGCATAATTTCCACTTAAAGTTCTTTGCTATGTAGTCTGTAAATTTCTTTTTACACACAGTCCTCTTCCATTTCCTTTGCAAACATATCTCTTGAATCACTATATTGATGTGCTTCTATATATTATCAAACTTGTGTGTAAATTTAACTTTATTCATGTAGAGTTCAACAGATTCAATATCATTGCTGAACGTATAAATTTTTACTCTCGTTTAACATGGTAAGCAATACTTTATACCTATTTATTGCAGGCTCAGAGAATGGATGTTGTGTGGGGAGAAACTGCCGGAGTAGATGGTCAATTATGGTTGTTATGCCCTATCCTATTTATATTACAGGTGATTCAAAATGCACTAATGTATATGTGTGTAACTAACAAATGCATATGTCTTATTGAGGATTGACAGGTTATATGTATAATTTTTCTTATTTCCCCTACCTTTGCACGTGTGTTTTAATTTAATTTCTCAACGAGGCTGAATGAGCAATGTGGAATGTGTTCCTTGTATTAGGGATTTGAAGCATATGTTGGAGTATTATTGCTTCAAACTGCATTGGTTGGAGTAGTTTCTGAGTGGCAGGTGAGAAATTACAAGGGTTAAAAATAGTGTAATATCTTAAAGATGAATCCCATCATTTCAGCTTTTTGTGTGAGATGAAGTTGATAGTACCTTTGTGATCAAAATGTGGTCTGCATTATACTATTTGCAGGTAATTACCTGTGGGATCCTTCTGATAGTTATGGCAGCTGGAAATTTCGTCAATACTGTGCAAACTCTCTTGACGAAATCAAGATTCAAAGCAAAAATGAAGAAAGAAAAGGGCAAGGATTAAACAAAAGAGCAAGGATTAAACAACCGAATCACAAGAACCTGTGGCTGGGAAAGACTAATATCTGAATCTAGACTAGTATAAAGAAATTTTTTAATATTATCTTGATTTTCGTAATGTCAGCATTCTCACATTTATATCCTCAGGTAGGTAGTGTTGAGTGAACTCAGATTGAATCTTAACATAGTTCTGTACTACTCAGTCAGGCTGGGTCAGTCTCCCACTTTGGACTAAAGTTTAATTTTTATGTTAGTGATTTCAATAATGTGATCTTGATAATCATAAATAGTTTTCAATCTGTGTACTGCGTAGTCAAATAAATTATCCAAATCATATATGAAAGTGATGAGAGATCTAAACTATTTTCGTGCTTAATGATCTTAGTTTTTTGCCTAACTTTAAAGTGGATACATAAAGTGGGTTTTCCCTCTATTATACAGTGAAATGCACTAATGACTAATCTAACAAGAAAACTGTTTATTCATTTCTCCGGACGCAAAGCTGTTCACATAAATCGACCAAAGAAGCTCTAATAATGAGTCTGCACACCTTAAAATCTTAGTAATGTCTGACACACACATAATACAGCCAGTAATTTAACTGCCTTCTCTTTATCTTGATACACTTAAAACTGGAAAATTTTCATATAGATATCGCACAAAGATACATAACTTATGTTAAAGTTCCTGAACTTGCTTTTTGTGGCACTACCAGGCCAATTCCAAGCCCTGTATATTTCAAATTAGCAAATACAAGGCAGAAATGGTGGCATCTTCTACATGTTTTAATTTATATTCACAAGATCAGCAAAGTATGAAGTAAATGCCTGAAAGAAAATTCAACAGCCTTGAACTCGGTACTCAAAACGATCACTAGTTAAGGTCTTAAGCCTCTCCATCTCCTCTGCGCCGGCTATTCCAGGATCAATATAGCATATCTGTAGCAATGCTGGGTCAATTAGCTAATCGAATAAATTAAATAAAACAAGTGGCAGTCAAACCTAAGCAACAATTGGACCTGATAGTGAGGCTTCCGTAGTGTGTGAATTCCTCTTTTTATCAACTTTTCCCAACCTTTGTTGTCTCTGAGAGACCTCTCCAGATCTCGAGTTATCTATAAAGGCAAGTTTATACAATCAAATAACCTGAACAAAATTATGTAATGATGAAACTGACAGCAACGAGTTGAAATGTTGAATTTAGTCAATACATTAAACTGACCAACTCAAGTCAGCAATTACATATGTATTGTAGCTGCAGGTAAATAGAGATATTCGATCATACTAATTATATCTAGAACCTCAGAGTTCCCACTAAAAAGAGTGTCAAGAAAGAATTGACAACACCTTGAAGACTGGAGAGATAGTTTATAAGCAGAATAGACATAACTAGAAACTACTTGGTCTGATGTTGTACAATCACTAAGGTTTGTAATATAACACAGTCTTGTGATCTGATGCTAGCATATTCTTTATTTAAACCAACTGAAATCCAGTTATCTTGTTTTAAAAAAACAAAAAAAACTACTTACATGTCCAGGGTCAAAAATTAAAAGGCTGTATTCTTGCCCCCCTTTCCGCTGCAACGTAACTTGAATCCCAACAATGGTTCTTGAATGACCATCATGCTGAAAGTACAAGGGCCTGTTTTACGAGATACCAACCTGTCAGTATGCCATCCGTTCTACGAACAAAAATATTCTTATCACCTAAGGAGTAGCAAGTGCGTGCCAGAACTGAATATTTTCCAAAACTAAATTCTTTATATACACATCATAAAGCAAAGTAAAGTCATGTAAGTAGAGCTTTAGATCCACTTACGGTTTCTCACTCGCTATGACTTGATTCTTGTTCAGTTCAATTGATTTATTGTCTGAGAAGTAATTCCAAACCCAATCAATAAGAGAATGTTGACCCCTCAGCTTTCCAAAGTTCGTACTATGATGATTAGGCTTCCACGTCCCACTCGAACTTACTAGGGAAGAACTACAATCCCCTTTTAAAATATATTTATCCATCGGTCCAATAACCTGTCTATGAAAAGAGGTCTTTGATGCCAGTTCCTTGCTACAAAAATCAACCATCCTAGCACGAATCCCGAAAGAACGAAAAAGCGTAGCGCACTCGGTAGTTCCAATCCAATTTCTTTTCCCGTAAATCTCTTTATCAAAATCCTCCGAACCAGGTTTATCAAAACCCTTCTCCCATGATAACTCAAGCCATCTCTGCAGTGAGGCAATATCAGGAACAAAACCACATCCACCAAATAAAATTTCCCTTGCTTCCGGTCTCTTCTGAAGCAAATGAGAACTAAGCATTTGAATATTTCGCCAACCACATCCCCATCCAGCAACCTCAGATTTAGCACTCTGAATATGATCAACATAACCCGATATTAAACTAGTCGAGTTCCCGTAACCTAGTTCTAGCCGTGTTCGCAATAAGTCCATCAAACCATCATTAACCTCATAGAAATTCTCCTTAAATTGTAAATCACACAAGTACGAGATTTTCTCATCAATGTTA
The DNA here is from genome assembly GCF_009905375.1 of Apium graveolens. Lineage (NCBI taxonomy): Eukaryota > Viridiplantae > Streptophyta > Magnoliopsida > Apiales > Apiaceae > Apium > Apium graveolens. The sequence goes on along the minus strand of NC_133648.1, from coordinate 249,216,705 downwards.
ATCATTTCAGCAGCATTACTACTTTCACACCTCGACGATACACTTTCAGTGGTTTTCCCCCAATCAACTAGTACCATGTCAGTGTCAGCCTGTAACAAAACAAATTAAAAACCACAAGATCACTTCACTACTCAAACAGATACTAACTTATTCTAGAAGCTTTCGAATCTTAACTCAATTTAAGACGAAAATAAACCGACAACCGAATACGTAATAAAATCGCAAGTTTCGAAAAAAAACAAAAAAAAAACATAACATATGAATACCGAATGAAGAGGTGAAATAGAGGAAGCAAGAGAAAGTTGTTTAGCCAATTGGAGGTCTCTTTCAACTTGTTCATCATCCTCGAAATGACTGTTTACATGACTGTCACCATCAATTACATTAAAACATAATTAATCGTGTAAAAAAATGAGTAAGATTAAATATTAAAGTGTTTGATGAGTGACCTTTGGAGATGAGGCATAGAAAGTTGGAGATAACAGACCGGACATGCCGATAAATGATCCATGATATATGAAAATACCAGCTTTGGGGAGATTAAAAATGAACAGAAATTAGATTTTAATCTGAATCAACCGGAGACAAATAAAGCGGGGAATTCAAATTTTATAACCTAAACCCTAAAGTTGATTGAATAGGCAGGGCTGCCGGGCGTTTGATATCCAAATTTGCAATTGGATCAAAACTAGTCCAGAGTATGATGGGCCTTTGTTGGATCAAAGAGTTGGCCCATTTGACTAAATGAGCGTAGGTATGTCAGTGCGTCACTCGTAATAAAGCCGGCGAAGTTGATAATGATATAGATGCTTGCTTTAACGTGATTCGCTGTGGGTGTAAATTTATAATTTGGTAGTAATATTTAAGAGTTTAAACAGACAACTGTGTAAAAAATGTCATTATCATCAATCAACCTCTAATTAAATGGGAGGCAAATAAAGTAGGGGAATTGCTTTTGCTAATGAAGCACAGCCACACAAAATATACCAAGACATTACCGACAGTATATGCTCATTTGATTCCTTCACGTACCACTAAGCTGTGTTTATTTGATTTCACGGAATCTTTTACAAGCACAACAAAACATTACCATTAAATGTAGTATTTGATTGTAATTATATAATTCAATATACAGTTTCTGGATAAATAATTTAACAAAATCCATTCTATTGGACGTATGGAATAAGTCCAAAACCGATAACCGCAACCAAACCGAAAATTGTGATTCCGGTTCGGTTTTTAACTAATTCGGATCTGGTCAGGTTCTTATTTTCTTAGAAATTTCGGTTCTCGGTGCGGTTCTTAACATACTAGAACCGTAAAAATCGAATCGGACTGTATATAAATGAATAAATATATATATAAATATATGTATATATATTACGCATTATGTTTTTTATTTATAAATGAATAAATATATATAAAAATATATGTATATATATTACGCATTATGTTTTTTATTTATAATATTTTAATAAATTTTAAGAAAAATATGATTTTTATTGAATTACTCATTTTTTTAAATATATATGGAGTTTTGAATATTTTTATAAATATTTTTCATCTTAAATATTATAAAATAATCGAATTCAAAATGATCCACCACTAATAAAAAAATTATTTTACTAAGTTACCCTTAATAAATTATCAAAACTAGTCAATACTTAAAAAGTTAGAACATAAAATATTATGCAAAATAAATAAAAATGAAATAAAATATAAATTCGGTCTTTTCGGTTCGGTTCTTACATATAAACGAGTTCGGTTCTGTTCTTGACATATTCCTATTTCGATTCTGGTTCAGTTCGGTCCGATTCTGACCTAATACTCACCCTAGGATAGAGATGCACAAAAAGTCTGAGCCCGAAAATCTGGTCCAGCCAGATCCGGTCAAAACCCGGTCAAGCCCGGCCCGATCAAAGCCCGGCCTGGTCCCTGCCCGGGCTTTGGGCCTCGACGGGCCCTATAATTTGAGGCAAAGCCCGGGATTCGGCCCGGCCCGGCCCGATTAAAAACCCGAAAAAATCCGGTTATAATCTGAATATTCTAATATATTTTCTTATATATTTATAAATTCAAATTTACTATAAATATAAATAATACTTTAAACACACACACATATATATATATATATATATATTTACATATTTGTGATTAATAATATTATATATATATACTTTGTTCCATAAATAATGAAAAAATATATAATAAGTACACTATATATATATTTGGATATCATTGTTATCATAACAATGATAAAACATATTATTTTATAAACATATTTATTTTTTTCCCAACTTAAATGTTTTCAAGGAAGTAATCTTTTCATAAAATATTTCATGTAAACTAATACATTTTTACGATGATCTAGTTGCTAACATATGTATTCTTCGGAATCTCTAATAATACTCGATCCGATTTAAATTAAAAAAAAAGCCCGGCCCGATCCGATCCGGTCCGGAAAAAGTCCCGGTTAGGCCCGTCTCGAGAGCCCAAACGGGCTCTGACATTTTCCGAAAGCCCGGCCCGGCCCGGTTAAAGTCAAAGTTCGAAAAGCCCGTCTCGATCAAAACCCGGGCTTTTTAAGGCCCGGTCAAAACCCGGCCCAGTGGCCCTTTTGTGCATCTCTACCCTAGGAATAACTACATACAAATAATTTGTTTAAACCTAGAATCTCCAAGTGAAGATTAATCGATCCTTGAAAAAAATATTCAGTATTTTCAGTTTGTTATTTATATTTTGAGTTTTTTGATAAGTACTTCAAGTTTAAAAAGATTTGTTTTCAAAAATACTGTTAATTTTTTTAAAAATTGTGAAAGTAATATTTTTCAAACTTCTAATACAAAAATACGATTTTTTCTGCAATCAGATGCAAATTCGACGAGTTTCTGCAATTGCGTGCAAACTCAAATATAATAAACTAGTTGCATATCTGATGAATTTTGATTGTACTATATTTTTGATGAATTTTGATTCTACTATATTTTTGCAAATACTTTCAGTATATAATAAAAGAGAATAAGGGATATCAGATTAACCTTGTATAAGCAAGGTGTTTAGGTCATATTAAACGACTAGAAATAAGCGTTTAGAGTATTATTGGGGCACGTGTCGTGTAAATATAGGTCAACATAATAATTACTTTCTTCTGTTGTACGAACCATGTGCATGTATTGAAATCTTATTTTTTGAATTTATCTTTTACTCACATATTATTTGAATCTTATTTTTTGAATTTATCTACTTCCCTTTCTTCAAATAATTTCATTTAATATGATTTTGATGTTTTTATTAATATGTATGTATTGTAATTCAAGAGAAGGTTCAAATTGTTTTAAATTCTTTTACTTCAATAAAAACTAGATGTTTTTAATATTATGTAAATGTTTAAAAAATAAAAAACTTGTACTTAATATTTAAATAAATTAATAGTAAATCACAACCGCCCTATATAATTAGATACCCACATTAATATTAATTTTTAAATTTACTTAATTTAATTTATTTATAAGAAAATGAAGTAATTCAAAAAACTTAAAAATACAGGAATAATTCCCTGTACATGACATGTGATCTGTTGATACACTAAGAGTATCTCCAATAGGGTTGCCAAGATTATGTGATATGATACCCTTGGGTGCCTATCTATTAGAGTTAGAGTTGGGAGGTTGCCAAAAAGTTGTCTACCAAGATTGTCAAAACTTGTCAACCCCTTAACAACTTCCTAAATTAGCAAAAAGTCATAAAAAAACATCTAAAGTGTATATACTCAACTCACTTTTATATTGAACTAAATATAAAATTAATATAGAGGAACACATGAGAAACCTTTAAAGTTGCTTAACTATTGGAGCAAAATTTTAATAAATGTTGTGAAGAGTGACATGGATGTGAGAAAAAAATTAAAAAAAATAATATATTTAATGATTTATCATGATTTGACAATTTTGTTAGCAACCTATATTGGAGATGCTCTAAACGCTATTCTGATAATAAAATCACAAATATACTCAAGAAAGGTTAATATTTTTAGTAATTTTTCTTTAATTTTTTGGAGTCAAAGAATTCTGAGAATATTTGATTTTCTTGTTTCTCTGTGCAAGTGGGATGAAAAGTATATTTCAACAACTTTAGTTTGTATAATAAATTTTATGATGAAAAATACAAAATATTAAAAGTGTGTGTGGAAGCAAGTTAGGATGAAAAAGATAATTTGCATGGACGAAAGACGTTTGATGAAATGAAAGTAAGTTAGATAAACGGAGCTAGTGAGTAGTGACATTAGCCAATACGCATCGCTGTCCACTCCAATAATTATGGTAATGTGTGATACAAAATCAACAAATCCAAAACTCACATCCCTCAAATTAATGTAGCCCCAGACACAACCAAATTACCAATCCTTCGCGTCTTTTCTTTTTCCTTTTTTCGCATACAAATATAGATTTAAGCCAGACGCCTCTTTGAAAAAATCTTGAAATTTAATTAAAAGCTTAGATACATTGAACCTGGACATACATGGACCAGGTCCTCTCCGCCTATAAAACCTGCCCCCCACCCTGGCATTGCTTATTACAAAACACAACAACATACGAATAACATCAGTGAGCATTTAGGAAAGCAATGGAGGGCATGCTAAAGAAGAGAAATGAAGAGCTAGAGAGAGAATTGAAAAAGAGTCAGGAGAGAGAGGAGATGATGAAGCAAGAGCTACGTGCAACATTTCACAGGCTTCGTGTAGCTGAAGAAGCAGAGGAGCATCTGTGTTCTCAGCTAGGAGAGCTTGAGGCAGAAGCTGTAGAACAAGCCAGAAATTACAGGATCAGAATGACTGCCTTAATGGATCAGCTTTCTCTTGCTCAGAATCTTCTCCAATCCGCCTCTCTCTCGCTTCCCAGTCTCTCCAGCTCCGAGTCGCTGTAATTAACATACTCTCCGTCCCCAACCAAATCACCGTTGAAATTATATTTATGTTTTCGACGCTGTTTCGGATTAATTTTGTGTCCTTTTTTTAAAAAAAGTAATTAATTAGCAGGCAGCTAGTGAAGAAGAATTAATTATGAGTCATGTATTTACGGGTTGGTTCTTGAATCTTGATCTTGTAAGCTGATCCAATTTTTGATCAGATGGACTATGTGAAATTATGTTGTTGTTGTTTAAAACATATGTGAAAAGTTTAATGGAGGAGTAATTTGGTTTGACCTTAGCAGTTGATTTTATTTAAAGATTTCAGTCTGTTTCAATTTTGATTGTGTTGTTGCATATTATTCGGTTTTTGTAGGGTACGAAAACTCCAATAACTAAACGCATCCATGTAATGTAATACTAATAAAATTGAAGGAGCAATTGTTAATCGACATGGTCGGAAAAGGCTGGCTTAGTGGGTAGTTGGTACTGAATATATAACAGCTTTACATATTACAAAATGCATAAGTATGTTCGATTTTAGATTTCTATAATTAAGATATGTGTTCAAAACATCAGTTGATGGCCCAATTTTTTCAATCTCCCTGCGGCAACACCTCCCTACGACTTGCAAACGAATGAAAACTACGGGAGCCACGCCTCCCTCTCATCACCTGCTTCATCTTAATGGGTTAGTGGTTAGTGGATAGTTGGTACTGAAAACAAAAAACACACGCGAACAAGAAATCCTCTTCTCGTAATGGGTATAATCGTTACAATTTTATAAGCGGTCTTTTTCCGACCAACATTAGTGTTTATGCCTTTGGACTATACTTGAGGTTATAGAGAATCTTTTTGTGTAATTTTTGATAAACACATGTTTATATATTACACTCATATCGAGTTTTTACAACGACCGATGAAGTAGCCCCAGAAGAAGTTAGTACATCGGAAATGCTGGTGGTTCTTATTTAATCTGTAAATGCTGCTGCTACTTAAATACTAAAACCTTTTCTTTCAAGTCATCGGAAAATGTAATTCTTTGCGAGACGAGTACGAATGCCGAAAAGGGAAAAGATTAAACAAATACTACGAGATTCACTGGCGGCCGGCCAAATTACACAATAATAATAAAATAATTACAACTTCAGATCCCCAAGTATATGGGAAGGTTCAAGGGGGTACAGGCTTACACGCCATATTTAAACTTTTAAAGTTTGTGTAGTTTGTGTCATTAGCACTAATACAGATTCTTATAAGTTGGACTTACTTTTTATGTATACTCCTTTAGTACTCGCTTCACTGTATAGTTAAAATAATAATTTTTATTTTTTTTAAATAAAAATATATAATTTAAACTTTTATTATTAAAAAAAATTAAAAAAATAATTTTTTTTTACTATGCGATCAATGCATCATGATCATATGTGCAGAAAAGTCAAGAGACAACTACAAATGAAATAAAGGGAGTAGAAATTAGTATTAATATCAATATCTATATTAATGATTCAAAAATTAATTAAAATTTATTATATAATTTTTTATTGTGTGTCATTAATCACATCATAAAATAATCGTTCAATTTATAGTGTTTTAGTTGCCGATATTCCGCAACTCCAGTACATATTTTAGAACAATTATGTAAAAACAACAATTCTTCTTTAATTTTTGAAATTGCGATCTGCAATTTAAAATGTAACTTTTCTTCAAATTTTGAAAATGTAATTTTATATATTGCATCCAGTGTTCTGAAAAGCGCATTAAGCGGCCACCTAAGCAGCCGTTTAGGCGGAATCGGTCCATTAAACACTTCGATTTTATACTAATCAGAGAAAGATTAAGCGACCTTATAGACGGATTAAGCGGTAATTAAGCGGATTAAACGGCTATTAAGTGGTAAAACCGATTTTGACTTGTCAAATTTTTAATTTTAAATATTAATATTTATTTTAATGAAATAATGATCTTGATTAAAAAATATAAATATATAAGTTTTTAAGAAAAAAATATATTTATATTCTTGATACTTTATTTATTTTCATTATTTTAGTATTGCACATATTATTATTATTTATAAAATTTTAAATAAATATTATTTATCCGCTTATAAATTCACTTAAAATTTCACTTAAGCATCCGCTTAACTGCTTAAGCGCTAGAAAGTCTTCCCGCTTTGCGTTTTTCAGAACACCGGTTGCATCAAGTTATGTTTCTGATTTCAATCCCATCAACCTTAAAATCAAATTGGATAAAATTAAAACTAAAACTGCAGTTTAGTTAGTAAAAGCTATAATCAAAGTTGCAAAAGTTGTATATCGCATTTTTTTTGAAAAATGAGACTTTAAAATCATGTGTTTGAAAAGTTTCACTTTGAAATTATAATTATTTTTTTTTAAAAAAAATTAATATTTTGAAAAAGAAAACCCATGTTTTGATCCTAAAATAAAGTAATATATTATCTATAATACCTAATGACTACTCCATAATTTACCCAACCATCCAATTAATTTCAATTGACCCATCTTAATTAATACATGATTACTTTTTGAATTTCAAAAACAAAGCTATCTATAGAAAATATTGAACAAATCAAATTAATTATGCATAATTGTCTCCGGTCTATTAAATCTCTCTCTCTCTCTCTCTCTCTCAATTAAATTAGATTGATATATACACATACACAATTTCAAACGCTGACTAATCTTCTTCTTCTTCTTCTCTCAAATTTCAAATCTCAAATCTCATTTTCTCTCTTTATATTTGGAGGTTACATGCGAATTTTAATTGGGTTTCATTCAACACAACGAACAAACGGGTTAGTAAATCATATTTCTTTTTTTTTAATTTTTCTTTTTATTTGTCTCCTCACTCCCTTCGTTATGTAATTTTAGGATTGTTGTTTGTATAGATTTAATATGTTTGTACTATTATTTTTTACCTATATTAGTTTTGATTTAGGCAGGAGATGACGATGGGTTGATTAATTCTGCAACAGTGGTTATAAAATCACGAATCAAGGTATGTACACCAACTGTTTGATTTTAAATCTCAAACATCTCATTTTTCTCTATTTATTTTTATTTTTCTTCCTCTTCCTACGATTTAGTAATATATGTTTGTACATATTATATGCATATCTAATATGTGTTTGTTATATTTTTCAATCATTATTTGACAACTTTTGTGTGTTGATTCCCTAAAAATCAATGAAAGTGGCTGTCAAAAGAGCTTTCCTGTCAAGATTACGGGATATTTCACACGTTTCAATTTGTAAGATTAATTTTTATTATATTTTGTATGATCCTTGGATGAGACGAGTTTGTTTTTATTATCATTTTTCTCATATTGGTTCTCTGTGTATTGTAACTTTATAGCTTTGATTCTTAAATTTTATTTTTACCAGATACAATATTGATATGTTAAAAACTTATTCATTTTTGTCTTTCACATTGTATTATTTTTCATTAGTGTTTGAACTCGATTGCAGCAATATTGTTCATGACTGGATCCAGTGAGTATCGTCGTTCTTTTTAAATGTTGTGTTTGATGTTTATGCCTTTAATCTTTGTTCTTCTCGATCTTAAGGTTGGAAGCGGCTTTCTCTCTGGCACTGTCTCCTTCTTTCGATAATAATGTGTATTGATCATGAGATCTTTACACAACTCCAGGGATCGATTTAGGTATTAATTTGTTATAACAAAATTTTTGTCGATCTTGCTGTTGATCTGGAAAAATCAGTTATATTGTGAAGATGGATGAGAATAACTCTGGTCAATACAAGGTTAGATTGTTTTACTGATTAGTGAATCATCCAATCTATCACAATTTTGATAATACTACTTATATTATTTTGATGTTAAGTAGATTGTTCATTCTTATCTCGGTGTTGCCATTAATCCGTATGGTTTCTTGATGTCATCCTCTTTTTTGGTTATATCACAAGCGTAACCTTTGGCCTTACATGTATCTCCGCCGTCAATTTAAGAGGGTAGTAAATGCAAAACCATAAATTGTCTAACATTGTTTATGAAATTATATGATATGAGTATTTAATTATTTTTGTTGTTTGTTTTGACTAGGTCGTAGACGACATATGACCCATTGAAAATTTTGCGGCATCAAGTAATTTTCTAACTAATTCGGTGAATAACAAGGTGTTGGGTATAATTCTAACTACACAGCAACAATGGGCAGTTATATATATAATAACAAGAACAAGGCAAATAACCAACTAACGAAACAAAACACGAAGGCAATAACAAACTATAATCAGAGACTCTAATTGACAAAGAAAGTAAAGAAAACTTATCTCTTATCGCTTTCCAAATTCTGATATTAGAAGAAGAACACAACAGCTGAGTCGGCAAACCCTTCAAGAGAACTTGACTGTTCTTGAAGAGATTGTTGCCCCCATTTAAGCTGTGATGGAATGCAACAATATCGCTTCCAGGATAAAACAACAACATATCAATTTGGCCACGGAACCAACAATGATCAACGGCGACTTGCACCTCAGTTTGCCCAAAAAACCCTTAGCAACTCATATATGTTTGCGAGGTAGGCACCGAGTCAAGAGAACTTGACTGTTCTTGAAGAGATTATTGCCCCCATTTAAGCTGTGATGGAATGCAGCAATATCGCTTCCAGGATAAAACAGCAACAGATCAATTTGACCATAGAACCAACAATGATCAACGACGACTCGCACCTCAGTTTGCCCAAAAAACCCTTAGCAACTCATATATGTTTGCGAGGTAGGCACCGAGACTTGTGTCATATTTATCTCAAGTGTACCTCTCAATATATAGGTATCTCAAGTTACTCTTCTTCTATTTTACTCGATGTGGTACACCAAGTAACAAAACAGAAAAAGTAAACAAAATGAGTTTTCCTTATTATTTATATTATATTCTGATTAATTAATATTAATATTATAAAATATATTCAGAGTATGATTAAAATAATCCTTACTCATTATATTTTATATTAATAATTAAATAATCAATATAAATAATTAAACTTGTAATAGAAAAGAAAAATATAAGAGTTCCCACTAGTACTAGGCCACACAAGCATTCCACTTATGCTAGTAGTTGTAAACAACACTAACACAAGATGCTATATAAACTCAATATCTTTCTTTTACAAAATCAATGTGGGACAAAATCCCCATAACCCATTTCAAACAAGCAACTTTGTCGCAATATATTCATGGATTCCACTAAGAAAATGTCTTAGATCCAAATATGAAAGTTTAAGTCCTCATGTCAAGGAACAACCTCCAAGTGTTAGCTTCCGTAAATCATATCAAGAACATATATAAAATATGCCTCAAACTTTCCATTTTCCAACAATCCCCCACAAATCCATAATCAAATTGCATACCATATTTTATACATGACATGTTTTTCAGAGTCGGTACCCTTCCGGGTTTGAACCCTCCTAAGTCCTCTACTTCGATGGCTACCGGATATAGATGAAATATTTCACCTTGAATCTTTATCCGTTGAGTGTAACCACACTCCATAGACGACGACAAGTCAAAGGCTATGGTGCCAATATACGGTTTTGAGAAGTTAATGGTCATGTCTCGATCCTGTCCGTCGAATGTTTCGAGGAATAACCCTTTCCTCTAATTGCGACCACACAATTACATTCTCTTAGCCGGGCATCTCCAGAGATGTACAGCTATCATCTCGTCAAATGACTTGACCCCATTCAGAGTTTAAATAACTCTTGCTAACTAGCAGTTCAAGTACCTCTTAAGGTTTACAGGGGATAGACTCAGATACATAAGTATCTAAATGTATATGGTAGAGGTACTACCAATTCATCCTTACAACTTGTTATTACCACATTGAATACACTTCGAGGGATCTCCTCTCAGGTGTATCGGGTTCCCGCTGTTGATGAATTATGATGGGTTATCAGCCCCATCCCCAACCTCGACTTAAGAACTACATCATGCTCAACCCCTTTAGTCAGTAGATCAGCTATATTATCCTAAGTTCCTATGAATTCTATAGCAATAATCCTATCAGACACAAGACCCCTTATAGACTTCAGTCCAACTTGGATGTGTCTCTTTATCTTAGCATTATACTTCACACTTCTGATATTGTCGATAGTTGTACGGCTATCACAATGAACAAAAATGGTAGGAAGCGGCTTGCTTACTACATGTAACATACTCATGAGTCCATGTAATCATTCAGCCTCCGTCCCCGTGGCATCAAGTGCACACAACTCAGCCTCAAAAGTAGACCGAGTAATCAAAGTCTGTCTAGAAGACTTCCAGGATACTGCTCCACCCGCAAGGGTAAACACATATCCAGTCACTCCATTGGAACCAGATTTCTTAGCTATCCAACTTGCATCACTGTACCCCTCGAGTACCCCCGGAAATCTCCGGTAATGCAAGCCAAAGGAAATAGTTCCCTTCAGATATCTAAGAACTTTATCCAGTGCCTCCCAATGAGTCTTGTTTGGACAACTTGTATATCTAGCCAACTTAGACACAGAATATGAAATATCTGGCCTAGTCACATTAGCAAGATATTGCAAACTCCCAATAATCTGAGAATACCTTAACTAAGACACGGGAACTCCTGAACTATTCTTGACTAAAGCAACTTTTGAATTATATGGTATACTAGCGATTCTACAATTTGAATAACCGTACTTCTCAAGTATAGATTTCTCTATATAATGAGACAGTGACAAAGTTATTCCATCAGTTGACTGAGTCAACTTGATCCCAAGAATCACACTAGCCTCACCTATATCCTTTATTTCAAAGTGCCTCTTCAAGAAACTCTTTGTCTCGTTAATAATCTCAATATTGGTTCCAAACAATATAATATCATCTACATACAAGCACACAATCACATAATCATTACCTCTAACCTTATAGTAGACACACTTGTCACTTTCATTAACTAAAACTCGAAGTCAAAAACAGTTTCATCAAACTTTTTATGCTAGTCTATAGGTGATTGTTTAAGGCCATAGATGGACTTGACTAGTCTACATACTTTCCTCTCATTACCAGAAGCAACAAATCCCACAGGCTGATCCATATAAATCTCTTCTTCAAGGTCACCATGAAGAAAAGCTGTCTTTACATCCATTTGATGGATGATAAGACCATGTACAGAAGCCAATGCAATAAGCATTCTGATTGTTGTCATTCGGGCAACTGGAGAATATGTATCAAAATAATCGATGCCTTCCCTTTGCCTAAAGCCCTTAGTAACTAGCCTAACCTTGTACTTATCTATTGAGCCATCATGTTTTAGCTTCCTCTTGAAGATCCATTTACATCCAATAGTAGAACACCCAGGAGAGAGATCAACTAACTCCCATGTTCCATTTGAAACAATTGAGTCAATTTCACTCTTTACAGCGCCTTTTCAATGCCTTGACTCCGAAGAATCCATGGCTTAACAGAAAGTTAAAGGCCCATCCTCGACATTGTAAGTGATAAAGTCACTTCCAAAGTCCTTGACTACCTTTACACGCTTACTCCTTCTAGGTTCCTCTACTTCGTTAGGAGTAGAGCTACTACCAGGATCCGCCCCCATATTAGACATCATTTCCACATGATCGGGAATGGAACTCGATGTGTGAGTGGGATCATCCTCAGAACTACCCAAAGGTATACCAGTCTTCATAGGGAATACTTCCTCAAAGAAAGTTGCATCACAAAACTCAACTATCGCAATACCATCTATGTCATATTTTAATACTAAAAATCTCATAGCAGTTGTGGTTTCAATATAGCCCAGAAAGATATAATCAACAGTTTTCGGACCCGGTTTCTTTCTCTTATGTTCAGGGACAAACACCTTAGCAAGGCACCTCACACACGAAGATAACTCAAACTTGTCCTACGCTTTCTCCATAATTCATATTGTGTCTTGTCCATATATTTCAGAGGGACTCTATTCAGAATATGGCAAGCCGTATTCAGAGCCTCTCCCCATATGTACTCAGGCAACCCCGAATTAATCAGCATACTATTAATCATGTCTTTAAAAGTTCTGTTCTTTCGTTCTGCCACCCCATTAGACTCAGGTGTATATGGTGGAGTAACCTCATGAACTATACCATTGCTTGCGCAAAATTCATCAAACAAGGTACCCGTATACTCACCACCTTTATCAGACCTCAAACGTTTAAGTACTTTGCCAGTTTGTGTTTCAACTTCATTTTTATACATAATGAATTTATCTAGTGCTTCATCCTTATGTTTAAGCAAATAAACATAACAATATCTATTACAATCATCTATAAAGGTAATGAAATATCTACAGTGATCCTTAGTCAACACACCACCAAATTCACATATGTCTGAGTGCATTAAATCTAACAAGTCTGAATCCCTAACAACATTATAAAAATGTTTCCTTGTTTGTTTAGCAGTTACACATACTTGACACTTAGATTTCTTATCAATGGCGTACTTTGGAATCAACTCTAAATTCATCATATTCTTTAGAGCACCAAAATTTAAATGACCAAGTCGTAAGTGCCACAAATCAGATGATTCTACATAATTAACAGAAGGTGCCACACTATCATTAATAAATCCACCCAAAATGGGTTCAACATTTATTAAAAACAAACCAACAGACAAGTAACCTTTGCCAAAGAATGTACCAGTATGAGTAATAACTACTTTATTACACTTCAAAGAAAGTTCAAAGCCATTTTTAACTAAACAACTTCCACTTATAATATTTCTACGAATAGAAGGAACATGATACACTCTAGTGAGAGATAGAATCGGTCCAGAAGCAAACTTCAGGTCCACGTTTCCTATTCCAAGCACTTGTGCAACACTAGCATTCTCCATTGTCACTGTCACTCCATGACTCTGTTGATAAGATACAAACAAGCTAATAGCAGCACAAATATGTACGTTAGCTCCAGTATCAATCAACCACTCATGTGATAGATAAGTGAAAAGTAGTACAGGGTTGTAAGTAACATACCCGTCATCGGTTCCAGAGGCAACAACCTCACCAATGACCATGTTAGCTACTGGCCCACTCGTGGTTCCAAGTCCAAGCACAGTATTTGCTTGAGCTACCACTCCAGATTTCTTAGCTTTCTTACTTGGACAATCCTTACTCCAATGACCAACCTGCCCACAAGACCAACATAGTTTGTTTGCCTTTGGTTTCTTAGCCTTGTTCTTGTCAGGTTTAGTGTTAGCCTTCTTAGTGACTACCTTTCTTTTCTGTCCTATAGTCACTACATTCACCTTCGAGCTCCCATGTTCCACATGCAACACATGTCCCTTTTTGGACTTGTGTTGCTCCTGTACAGAGATGTCCAACATCAAGTTAGTCCATATGATCTCTCCTTTTTGTCTTTTCAGGGAGAGAGCAAACTCTTCCCAAGATTTAAGGAGCTTTTCAATCACATACATCACTCGAAACTTCTCAGGTAAGACCATATCGGACTCACCCAAAACATGAACCAAAATCTCAAACTCATGAACCTGTTCAGTCATGGATTTCCCATCCACCAACTTGAAATCAAGAAACCTAGCCACAAAATACTTCTTAAGTCCTTGAGAATCAGTATTATGGGTTTGGTCCAGCTTATCCCATAAGACTTTAGCAGTATAGGCATCTGATGAATAAACATCGAACAAGGTGTTCTCCAAGAATGCCAAAATGGCTGCCCTAGCCACCCCATCCTTCTCAGCCCATAAAACATAAACCTTAACTGATTCAGCTTTCTCTTGATCCAACCCAGGAGGATCATACTGTACCACTAACTATAGACCCTTAACCGTTAACTAGAGTTTCGTCTTTTTCTGCCAACGAGAAAAAGAAGCTCCACCACTGAATTTATTAGGCATACTAGATAAATCAATTGGCTGGGGAAAATGATACGTGGTCCGGTCAATGGTAGTAGTACCACCAGAACCAGAACCAGTCTCAACAGTTTTAGGAACATCACTAGTTTTGTTAACCATCTTGCTAATTAACTATATATAACTATAATCTTTTCAAGATTGTTGGGTATAATTCTAACTACACAGTAACAATGGGAAATTATATATATAATAACAAGAATAAGGCAAATAACCAAATAACCAACTAACGAAACAAAATATGAAGGGAATAACAAACTATAAACAGAGGCTGTAATTGACAAAGAAAGTAAAGAAAACTTATCTCTTATCGCTTTCCAAATTCTGATATAAGAAGAAGAAGAACACAACAGTTGAGTCGCCAAACCCTTCAAGAGAACTTGACTTTTCTTGAAGAGATTATTGCCCCCATTTAAGCTGTGATGGAATGCAACAATATCGCTTTCAGGATAAAACAGCAACAGATCAATTTGGCCACAGAACCAACAATGATCAACGGCGACTCGCACCTCAGTTTGCCCGAAAAACCCTTAGCAACTCATATATGTTTGCGAGGTAGGCACCGAGACTTGTGTCATATTTATCTCAAGTGTACCTCTCAATATATAGGCATCTCAAGTTACTCTTCTTCTATTTTACTCGATGTGGTACACCAAGTAACAAAACAGAAAAAGTAAACTAAATGGGTTTTCCTTACTATTTATATTATATTCTGATTAATTAATATTAATATTACAAAATATATTCAGAGTATGATTAAAATAATCCTTACTCAATATATTTTATATTAATAATTAAATAATCAATATAAATAATTAAACTTATAATAGAAAAGAAAAATATAAGAGTTTCCACTAGCACTAGGCCACACAAGCATTCCACTTATGCTAGTAGTTCTAAACAACACTAATACAAGATGCTATATAAACTCAATACCTTTCTTTTACAAAATCAATGTGGGACAAAATCCCCGTAATCCATTTCAAACAAGCAACTTTGTCGCAATATATTCATGGATTCCACTAAGAAAATGTCTTAGATCCAAATATGAAAGTTTAAGTCCTCATATCAAGTAACAACCTCCAAGTGTTAGCTTCCAGAAATCATATCAAGAACATATATAAAATATGCCTCAAACTTTCCATTTTCTAACACAAGGTAAATGCTAGTTGCAAACTTATACCAGAATTGAATAGTTGAAAGAACTAATTTTACATGTAGATCTTTGTAGTGATTTAGTTTGGTATAACTTTATGATCTTGATTCATCTAAAAGCAATGTTGTTAAATAAATAATTGTGAGCGTACCCTTAGAATTCCCTACAAGGAAATTTCCAGTACCAAATCGACATCACAACGCATAAGTAAGCAATAATCTTAATCAAGTTATTTGAGTGGGAAGTATCTCTCAATTTTGTTTGTTAACTTTTGATTGTATCTTATGATCGTGACTGCAGGACATAGCTTATCATGAATTGTCTCTGAGTCATCCGATTTAATTTGGATTTGCTCTTAATTTCTCAGTACTTTATTATGAAATTCTGAATCTTCCTGATCGAGCATGCATCATGTAGAACAGGTTTTTCCACCAATTTTTGTAACACATTAGGCTTTATTTAAGTTTTTCATAAATTGTTACTGGTACTTGCAACATTAAAGCTTTCGATGAATGTGAGATTAAGATCAACTACAAGAATTACATAGTATTTGTATGCCAACTGTTTGATTTCAAATCTCAAACATCTAATTCTTAAATATTTATTTTTTTTGTTTTTCTTCTTCTTCCTGCAATTTATTAAAACATGTTTGCACATATTTATCTGCATATACAGTATGTGTTTGTTATGTTTTAAAGAAAAATATTTGACTTTTTGTGTGTTTCACTCTACAGATCAATGAGAAAGGATATCAATCTACGCTTCCTGTCAAGACTACAGTTATCTGTGACGTTTTAATATGTAGGATTACTGTTTACTATCTTCTGTATGATACTTGGATAAGACGTGATCTATAATTTTCAATCTTACAATATGTTATGGTTTTAAAATAACTTGCTCTATACTTCTAATCTTACAGAAAATTCAAAGTTATACTTATGTAATATATTTATTTTATATATTTGTATTTTGGTTTGTGCAGTTTAGGATGATGTGTTGATTAATCATGCAACTGTGGTTATCATATCGTGAATTGGTGTATATGTTTAGTTTTACAACCCACACGTTATTTTGTTTTTACATACAGTCTGTGCACTAATAGTTTGTACCAATGTTATATAATATATAAGACGGTTCTGTCTAACATCAAGTTTTTAAATATGAATGAACCACTACTCCTGATGTTTCATTTCCTTTCAGGCCACGCCCTAGAGTATCAGTTGCTTCCATTAGTTTTCATCAGTTAAGATACTTTTTACTCTATTATTTAAATATCCATATGATTTTAGAATAATGAATATGATTTACGAAGAATGCATACAGTGTGTTTGATTTATATTCTCGATGATTCATTGATTTTATGTTAGTTGAGATATGACTGAGACATATATTAATATTACATATTTTGTTTTTCTATTTTGATAATTATTGCATATTATTTTTGTGATTAAAAGCCTTTAGATATTGAGTTTGGTAAAAATGAGCTAATAAATTGTTTGGTCATATATAAGTTCATTTATCTTTGTGCAAGTGTATACCACTAATAATATGAAGAGCAACAATTCTCATCATAAGAAGGACAATCTTAACTTCTTCATTTTTTAAGCCTACGTATTCGAGGTCTGAAAATTAACATTCGGTTTATTTTAATTGTTTAGGCCACTGTAGATATTAATTTTACTTTCAATATTCAAATATTCCTAGCTCTGTCATTGCTCTGTCATTTCTCTCTTCCTTGCCTTCTAAACCCAATCAGCAACTACCCCTGATGATTCATTTCTTTGAGACTATCCTCTACAGTTGCGGCTGCTTTCAGTATTTTTTAATAGGTAGGAAACTTTAACCTCTCAGAGATTCAATCTCATAAGACTATCCTCTGTTTATTTAATTTGTTGTTGATGTTTATGATTTAATAAATGTATATCATATTTATTAATAATGAGAAGTTTACAGCTTTTAAATTGTATTAGTTACTAGATCATTATTATTTTGTAAGGAGGTATACAGGAGATTTAGATTAAGCTCTGTTATCAATAGTGAATCATGAATATTCATGTTTTCTGATATTTACAAATTTATATATTATTAAGATTAAGACGAGAATTTAAAAATAAGTATATAGCCTTGGAGATATATAGTTACATTGATTTAGAAAAGTAATTTTAGACAAAGGAAAAAATGATAATGTTCATTCTTTTTTACAGTAGGCACCAAGCTTGCAAATTGGGCGTCAAAATCATAGGGATCATCCACTTCCTAGGTTGATATGCTCCCACGTCTCATTTTTCAGGTTAAAATAATATTATCATATTTTGCACACGAGTTCAATCTGCAAGATCGATAAAAGTACAATCTTTGCTTACTCAGTTGTTTAACGTGTCTGTGTAGAGCATGTTTTTGCATTGAAAAATCTATATTGTTTGTTCTTTTGAATACATATTCTAAAAAATCTGAAAGAAAGTTATTATTTCTCAGAAAACAGTACATTTGCATGCCATTTTAATCATAATATATTCCATGAAAAAAAAATTGGAATATAATTTATATATGTGTATAAGTGTTTTAGGATACAATTTAAATCAAGGTAAATAGTTCATTTACATTGGCATAAACATTTGTTAAGTAGCTCCATGTAATCATTACTATTTAAATTTATATCTCTTTTATATTTTGACAATCTTTCTTGACATAATTACTAATTTGAGTATTTTTCTACGGTGGCTTCAAACTTAAAGTTGATAATTATCCATTAGCATATTTATGTACATATTTTTATCTGTTTTTATTTTGCTCAATTATGTATTTTCATAAGTGATTTGGTACTGGCCTGAGAATGTTTTCCACTCTCACTTCTATGGCATCAAAGTCTTTGTAATGCAAAGAAGTTGCAGCAGCACCGGTTCTCAAGCCTTTATTGGAGAAAGTTGAAGATATAGAAAGATATCAGTTATATCTTACTTCATCTGAGAAATCAAAGGAGAATGAAAATAAAATCATTTTAGAAGAAGCAATACTAGATGATGAAGCTGCCAAAGAATTTTATGTTATGAAACTCCAAAAAGTGAACCTGCAACGGAAGAATCTTCATAAGAAGATTCAAAACTAGCATGTATTAAATTTAGTTACCACTCATAGCATACTTTGTAAATATGTTTATGCACGGGAGTCTAACTTTTTTGTGATGTAACGGAAACTTTTATTAATATTTTTTTACTAATATTTATTGATTAATTTAGTATTGATAGATTATTTAGTGCACAATTTTATATAAACGGAATGATATACATTATTTTAAAAGTAAAGAAAAATTACTACATATTTAAGCTAAAACTTATTTAAATTACCTAACTCCATATTTTTTGTTAAACTTTTTAACGCTTCATTTTTTTGAAATTTATTTATAATTTTTTCTTGGACAAAGAGAATAATTATTCAGAATATAAATTATTAACTTTTCTTCAAGACGAAAAAACTAAGATTTAGGAATTAAATAAATATAAACTTTTTAGGATATAATTTATAAAGAGTAACGAATTATAATTATATATTCATACTGGCCTTTACATATTTTGAATTATATATCGAATATAAGACGGCGCCGCGTAACTATGAAAAAATATTTCATTTTAATTTTATTTCAGTTTTAAAATTATATAGAAATTAATATAAGTAAAAAAATAATTTAATCTGATTTTCAGAATATGTAATAAAAAGAATGATGCACCATTAATTTAACATCCTTTATTTATTCATACTTTGTATCAAAAATACATATTCCTTTACTTTATATAAACATATTGATAAATAAACATATTTTTTATTTATCAATCTATTAAAATATTTTTAAAATTTTCTATTAACAGAATACTTAACTTTTATGTACCGTTCTAATTTTTTATTTATCAATATGTTAAAATAATTTTAAAGATTTCTTTTTGCGGAATACTTAATTTTTATTTTAATGCTCTAATTTTGTATGTTGTGCAGATTGTATGTATTAAAGAATAATATTATGATTTTCTATTTAACATATTTCAAAATAATTAATGTTGAGTTTTTACATATTTTTAATTTTTTAAATTTAAACTGCGGGATGTCGCCGTAAAGCGACGCTGAGTAATATTAAACATTTTTATATTAAAGTATTATATATTAATGACATTAGAGGAGTAATTGATAAAAAATGAATTCAAATTTATATGTTTAATGAAGTTGAGTAATTAACAAATTTTTAAGTATGTGATGTAACAAAACTTTTATTAATAATTTTTTTCTAATATTTATTGATTAATATAATATATATAGATTATTTAATGCACAATTTTATATAACCGGGAATGATATACATTATTTTAAAAGTGAAGAAAAATTACTACATAAATATAAATGGATTTAAAGTATAATTTATTTAAATTAATTAACTTCATGTTTTTTGTTAAACTTTTTAACCCTTCATTTTTTTGAAAGTTATTTATAATTATTTTTGGACAAAGAAAATAATTTATTTATATATAAAGATAGAAATTATTAACTTTTCTTCAAGACGAAAAAACTAAGATTAGGAATTAAAAAAATATATAATTTGATGGATATTATTTATAAAAGGCAACGAATTATAATATATTCATACTTGCCTTTACATATTTTGAGTTGTATATATAATACGAGGGCGGTGTAATATGAAAAAACATCTCATTTTAATTTTATTACCATTTCAAAATTATATAGAAATTAATATAAGTAAAAAAAATAATCTAATCTAATTTTAAAATCCTTTATTTATTCATACTTTGTATCAAAATTATATATTCTTTTACTTTAAATAAATATATTTTTTATTTATCAATGTGTTACAAAAATTTTAAAGTTTTCTACTAGCAAAATAATTAATTTTTATTGTAACGCTCTAATTTTTTTTTTATCAATATGTTAAAATAATTTTAAAGTTTTCTTTTAGCGGAATAGTTAACTTTTATTTTAATGCTCTAATGTTGTATGTTGTGCATATTGTATGTGTTAAGGAATGATATTGTGATTTTGTTTAACATATTTGAAAATAACTTATGTTTAATTTTTACATTTTTTTTAATTTTCTAAAATTTAAACTGTAATGTGTCGCCATAAGGCGACGCCAAATAATATTGAACTAAGTTTTATATTAAAGTTATATATATTAATGTTAAACATATTTCAAAATAACTTATGTTTAGTTTTTACATTTTTTTAATTTTCTAATTGCGAGGTGTCGCCTTAAGGCGAGTCCGAGTAATATTGAAGTAAGATTTATATTAAAGATATATATTTTAATGTCGTTAGAGGAGTAATTGATAAAATTGAAATTGAATTCATGTGTTTAATGTGTTAAATATATTTTTGCAATTGTATATGTAAAAACACATATTTATGTAAAACATATGTATCAAATGAAAAAAATGCGTAAATAACATTTATAAATTGAAAAAATCGTGAAAATAATATATATCGACTAAGAATATGAACGACACAAAATGAAATATAAATAAAATATTAACACTTCCCTTAACTAAATTAGTTATATATTATTAACTGACAATTAAAGTATAATTGCATAATATAAGATATTTTAAAAATTAAAATTTTTTAGCACGCCTAAAGCGGGCAAAAATCCCTAGTTGAGAACTAAGAACTACTACTAACCAACCAGCTCCTTTTCACGGCTAAATGCAGAGTCAAATTTAACCAAAATCTTTATTCCGAATTCTACATACCAGTGGTATGTACAGAAATTAAATATTTACTTCACTCTTCTCACTTCTCACATGAATTCATGAGAAGGCCTGCAAACTACTAGCAAATAGCAATTTTTATTTGTACATCATCTGATGCACTTAATTAAGTTAAAACATACTAACCAATTCCTAATTTTTTTTTCAAGTACTGTAATCCAATTTAATTTTGTTTCCTCTACACAAGGGAATTTGTCTAACCTCCGGGCACTCCATCCTTCTTTCTCAAAAACTTATTAGTTGCATACGTCAAAGTATAAAAAAATACTAAAAATGACCAAAGACTCTTAACGTACCATCGCCTAGAGGGTTCAAAGATTTGCTAAAAGCAAAAGTCAATGTGCGTTCAATAACACAAGAAAAGGAGAGAAAGATTTCACCAAGAAATAAATATAAACTAGAACAGATCTGTCCATATAATTTCTAACCAGGTATTAATGTAAAATATCAGTAGCATCATATCACGACTATAAGATAATTTAACACAAAATTCCCATGATCACTCTATAAAGCAGAAGCACATTTTGCTCGGTCCATAACATCTAGTCCAGGAATATTGAAATCCAGCAAGCACTTCAACGGTATGCTCCTCGGGTTTCTTTCAGTGCAGGGTCCCTTCAGAAAGATGTTTCAGTTAGAACAAATGTTTTGGACTTCATTTATTAAGTATTTACAAACTTAAAAATGTTGGAGCAAATGTTTTGGATTTCAGTACATAAGTATATACAAACTTGAAATGTAATGAAGGAGGTGTCAGACCTCTGGATACGATCAAGAATGATGAGCCTTGGTCCAGGAGGGATTCGTACATCTCTAAGAGCACTGATTTATGTTTCAAGCAATCAAATAGTGAAATTACTTCATCAGTTGGAAAAAAAACACATCTAAAATGAGTCAAGTACAGTTGCTTGCCTGTCAGTGAGCAAAGGCAAAGTGTTGTCTGTTAACAAGCCTTTCTTAAAATTCTTCTCATAATTCTGGAGGCCGAGGCTTGACAACATGCCTCTAGTTTTATTATATAAAACATCTTCAACTGGGGGTTTGGAGAATTTCTCACCTATCTGCAACCACAGTCAAAGCTTGATATCAACTTGACAACTTTATAAACCTCAGAAGTGTTTAACATGCAAGAAATAAATATTCTTCATATTATGTGTGTGTGCACGTGCTTGTGATATGATTTCCGTACCTTTTTAGCAATTTTTAGACATAAGATAGTGTTCAAGATGAAGAGCAAGCAAGAGACGTGGGTTGCACAATTAATTTTAGAAACTAAATTTCATTAAAGGGGTTTCCTAAAAATGCTAATGCTTTTCTGCTAAATGAAGGGAGCCCCCTGTACAGGCAGTAAATCAGTAATTTCATACAAAGTTGAATCATTTTAGATAAGTAGATGACTAGGAATATTCTAGGATCAGTGCTGACAAGCTAATATGATCAAGAATAGTTTCCTCATTGTTAAAATTTGTTGAAATTTCTCAAATATAAAAATATGTAATTTTCTATCAGTTGCAGACTGTATTGAACTATTAAATACAGAATTATCTCTTTCTGCATGGGTTGTGATCCATCATCTTTTCTCTCTTCTACTGCAGTAGGAAAAATCCTTGGGAAAAGTGATTTTCCTGTGGTTAATCAAGCCATGTTTGTATTTTTATTGTTTCCCTTTTTAATTTTTATCCTCTCTCAAAGGGATATATAGAAACCCAACATCCAGCCACTCCCCTTCCACACAATTCCACGCAATTTCTCATTAGCAACAAATAGTTGTTCATCACTGTGGTCACCTTTTATAGTTAAAGTTACTGCCGACAAAAGTAATTTTAGCCAGTGTTTTGTTAAAAAAGATTCAAAGAGAAAAAACAATGGAATAACTAGAGAAACACTATAGTGCAAGCATCACAGTCCCCTGGTACTTAGGTAGTAACAAGACCCACATCCATAACAATCTCTGCTTTATTACTAAAATCTATCAAAAATTTAACACCAATAGTCACTAGTATAGTAGTATTGATATCAGAGTTAATTGTTTGAGGGTGTTGGCCCTATATACCTTCTGTTAGATATGTTAATCCAAATTACTCAAATTCTCTTAGGAAACAAAAAAAACTCGAATTCAGTTTTATGGCCTTCTCTTCCTACCAGACACGCTTTATCAGAGGGCGTATCTCCAACTTCTTTATTGTTTTTTTGGACTAAAGATCTGAATTCAACTCCATCCATTGATATATGCATACAGTATACTGTTATACACACATATCTACATATACAATTGTGTAGGTGCATCGATACGCTACCAGTTATCCACATTCAATTATAAGCAAATTATTATGTGTATAGCTGCATAAATTATTTGACTTTTCCGGTACTATGCATCTGAAAAATGTGCGGCTTCAGTTCCGCATATTGTAGATGTGTGGATTGTATTAGTTAGAATTTGAAAACTTAAAAAGAATGATTGAGAATTAAAAGTTTGTAATCATTCATTTTGCAGATGGGAGTGCAATTCTTAGATACTGCATAAATTGCATTTTCAAACAATCACAATTATTCAAAGAATATAGGTTTAGTAAAGGATACTACTAACTCATAAAACACATACAGTGAGGCAAATATAAAACTTTTTCCATTCACTCAATTACCTTGAACAATCCACCCTGAACCAGTGCAAAGAAAAGGCCTGATGTCACCACATTGGCAGCCGGATTAGGACCACCCATTCCGCTCACCAAAGAAAACATGGCTCCAGAACCAAAAGCTGCAACCATACTGCAAAAACAGATTCAAAACCCAAGATACACAGGCACTTAGAGCAAAATATATTGGACATGTAGCTATCAGTAGTTCATAATACACAATAAAAACATATTGAAATAGATATATAAGCATCTTTACGAGTAACTAAATACATACTAAAAATCTATAGCCAAATATTAGAAAATCAGTGAGACCATATTTATAGTGTGCTCTAGCGTCTCAAACATACCAGGGCACGATAACTAGGGACCCCTGTTATATCATACATACACAGACGACAAAACATCTACTAAATACTATCAGCTGAAATTTCTATCTAAAGGTGGCATGACATCTTAGAGATTCCACCAAGTAAAACTACCAACCTAGATTAGCTCGGGGAAGCTATGAAAAACGCTACAGACTATAGTAGTAGGATCACACCCCAAATGCAAAAACTATATATATCATCTTTTGCAGTATGAATTTCATTAAAGGATGAAAAGGGAAGTGACAGGGTATTGCAAGAACTTGCCTAGATTGGACATCCTCCTTGCCACGTATTCTTTTCATAACGCAAGTAATACCTGCATTCACACCTGTCATCACAGCAAAATTACGGGCCTGTACCAAAGGCCCCCCTGCAAGTGCCTGTAAGCATAACAATAATTCAATTATCACAGATTTAAAAGTTCTCCACAAACTCAAAGTGCCAGCACTTTGCAAAAAAAAAAAAATGCATTTACCAACACAATTAACCCCATTAAACTAAAAAAGGAATAAACTTTTACAACTTATAAAGGTACTAGTCTAAATTAACACTTGTGCGCTTGATGAATTCAAGATTCTAAGTATATAAATATAGGAGAGGGAGAGGGAGAGAGAGAGAGGGAGGGAGGGAGGGAGGGAGGGAGAGAGAGAGAGAGAGGGAGAGGGATGGTGGGAGAGGGGTAGGGAGAGAGTAGAGAGGGTGGATAGAGGGAGGGGGAGAGAGAGAGAGAGAGAGAGAGAGAGGACCTGGGCTTGTTGGAGAGAAGCCATGGCTTGGGGATTAAGAGCAGCATTAGGGGGAGGAGTAGGAAGAACAGAATTGACATCGCTGGAGAGTGTTCCCATAAAGGCACCAATAGCTGCGCCCTGAACAGCGCTTGTAGCTGTAACAACAGCTGCTTCAACACCCATTGACTGCTTAGCCAGCCAGGTCTTAAACCCAGTTTCCAATTCCTTAAACTTGGTTTGAAATTGGGTTATTGGGTTTTCATTTTGACCCATAATCCCCTTTGTCATCTCCACCAATCCTTGCTTACTTTCTCCCATCCCCGTTATATTTTTTCACCAATTCTTCAACCCCTCTCTCTCTCTCTCTCTGTATATATTGTTGTGTTTTGGACTTTGGGGGATGGAGGCTTTTAAGAGGATAACATGTGCTGCTAATTCTCTGTTTTGCCCCTTGCTAACCTCCTTCCGGGACTGCAGCTGTTTACACGCCCCCTTACTTATGTTGTGACCTTACTAATTTTTGTTTATCTTTTCTTTCATTTTTCACTTTGGTCGAACCAAGTAGGTTAAAAATGGGGCCGGTTTGGGGCGCCCGTCCCGCGTAAAAATTAGATTTTTTTGCACTTTTGGCCTAAAATTGTACGGAAATAATTAAATTAATAATTGTGTCATTTTGATGGCTAAATGAAGAATAAATCAGTATTTTGGGTGATCTGTATCTCTTCCGTTAATTTCACACTTAGATTGCAACGGCTGGAGTGAAAGACATATGTCATAGCCTATTTGTTTATTCGAGAATTTAACTCAACTCAAATAAGAATGTAACAAGTAAATAGTGGTTCTATCGTCAAAGAGATCTCTCAAAGTAACATCTGTCAAAAGATTAAGAAACAATGTTCATCTACAGACTTGATGAATTACTTCACTGGAAGAAGTTCAAGAAATTAATCAAGTCTCAGTGATATAAATCAAGATTGTGGATTTAATCAAGTGACGGAGATCTTGTCAGGTTATCAGATAATTACAGGGATTTAATCTGAAAAAAATCATGTTATCAAAGTCAAGACATGAAGAAACGTCACGGAAGTTAGTCACTCATGACCCAGACAGTACATCGAGTGTCAACATTAAAGTGGTGAAATTGATTCATAATTTTCAGAAGATTGTCAGAAGAGTGGTTGTTGTTCAAGAATAGTATTAATTCTCTATTAATTAATTAAATAATATAATTTAATTAAGAAAATAAATTATATCTATAAAAATTAATTTATTGATTAATTGAATTAATTGGTTAATTAATTCTGAATTAATATTATGTTTTTTTAGAATTGATTTTGAATTAATATTCAATATTAATTCAGCAAGACAATCATTTGAACTGGTATGACAATCAATTGTCATACCGAAAGTCTTTCCAGTTCATTTAATTGTCATACCGAAAGTCTTTGCAGTTCATTTCATTGTCATACCGAAAGTCTTTATAGTTCATTCAATAGTCATGCCGATTGTCTTGCTAGATCAACGGATTGTCTCACCGATTGTCTCGCCAGTACAATCCAATTCTATTGATTGAATTAAATGTCAACAACAGCAGATCATTGAAGACAATCATCATTATTTTCAACAACACAAGAATAAAGAAAAGAACAGAGCAGCAGAAAACTTTTCATATTCAACTGCAATATTTCAGAACATTAATTTCTAGCATTTATAGTTAAATCTAAGTCACTAGAAATCATTCTCTTGTTCTTGTGTAACTATCTAGCGGATCAAAATCCCTAGAACTTAATCTCAAATTGTTTTTAGCATTTGATCTTTTTATTGCAAAAATAGAAAAAGTTCATGTCGAATTTATTCTAGATTTGTAATAATTTATTTGAGATTAATCCCTTGTAAACGATACCGTTGTTGTAACACCTTTCAAGTTTAATAATAGTTTTATTTAACTTGAATTTTGTTTCACTTTTTATTCCGCATTAAATTCGATTAAACGGTATAGTTTGTATTCAACCCCCTTCTACAAACATATTGGGACCTAACAATTGGTATCAGAGCCTTCTGATTAACGAACAAATCAAGATCCTAGACTTTTGTGATTCTTCCACTCCTTGAATTTTAATTTATTCAAAAATTCATAGTGACTTCACAAAAAGTTGGAACCGTTAAAATCCCATTGTTTGATAAAGAAAATTATATTATGTGGAAGAAGAAGATGCTCTTGTTCTTACAAGTTGCAAATCCCAAATATATGGATGTGTTAAAGAATGGTCCAAAAATTCCGATGGTTATTGAACCAGAGGTTATAGAAAATGATGTTGTAATTACCAAAGCTAAAACCTATGTAAAAGATCCAGAGGATTTTTCTCCTACTGAAAAAGAAGAAGCCTCCTTGAATGCAAGCCTTCAATTAATTTTAGTTGATTCCCTTGATTCCTTGATTCCTTGATGAATAGATATGTGATGAACTGTAAAAATTCCAAACACATCTGGGAAACTATTGAGGTGATTAATGAAGGCACAATGGAAGTTCGGGAGAGCAAGTTAGAGATCCTAACCTCTGAGTATGAACATTTTAAATCCAATCCAGGAGAAGGAATTACTGAAGTGTTTGAGAGGTACAATGCATTGATCAACAACCTGAACATAAATGGAAAATATTATTCAATCAGGGAGGTCAACAAAAAGTTCCTTTTAACACTGCCAACTCATCTTGAACATAGAATCACTGCCATAAGAGAAACGAGAGATCTGAGTGAGATTTCTTTGGAAAGGCTCTATGGTGTGTTAAAAACCTATGAATTGGAGCAGATTCAGCAGAAGGAAGTCTACGGGAAAGGTAGAGTGGTCAGCACGTCTAGTGCTCTAGTAGCTGAACAACAACTACAACAACAATCTCAACAATCAGAGAGAATGGTACAGTCTTCCAAGGCTGAAGAAAATGTGATAGTAGTAGAATTTGATCCTCCTACTACAAATCAATCCGGTGATAATTTTTACTCCTCGGAAGAGCTAGAGCAATTGGAAGATGAGTCAATGGCCCTGATTGTCAAGAGATTCTCCAATGTCAGATTCAAGAGAAATCCCAAGTTCAAGTACAAGTCCAACTACAACAGATTCCAGAAAGGTGGATCTTCATCCTCTAACACCAACAGTGGTGGATACAAAACAGGGATGGTTGATCGGAGCACCATTCGATGCTTTAACTGCAATGAGTTGGGACACTTTGCCACAGAATGCAGAAAGCCAAATCAAGTAAGGAAGAACTCTTATGATTCTAATCAGAAGAGTAAATCTGAAAGGGCTTACTTAGCAAAGGGAAGAAGCTGGGATGATACTGACAGTGAAGATGAAGAATTTGGGAATTTAGCTCTTATGGCTATTGATGGAAACACTTCATCGTCAAGAAAAAAGGTAAAATTTACTGATGCTGAATTAGTTTATCATCTAGGAGGCTCCTTAGATTGTGCTCGTCGTGATAATGAAATCTTAATTCAATAAAACAAAGACCTTGAGAAAGAGGTCAATGAATTAAGACTTGTGCACATTAATCAAGACAAATTAAAAGAACAAGTATCTTTTCTAAAGAATAGAGTTGACTGTTATAGACAACTCGAAACTATTCTAAAAGATAAGATCACTGGTCTTGAGACTAAGGTTAAAGCTTACTTTAATTCTTGTTCGAAGGCTAAAGAGTTCTACAATAAGCAAGCTATTAATCAAACATCTGGAGTAGGCTATGATTACAATGTTACTATTGGAGAATTAGGCATAAACTCCCCTCCTCATGTATGTGCTAAAGGTAGGGAAGTACCACATGTGCTTAAGGGTATTGATAAACCCCTCTATAAAGAATCAATTATTGAACCATTTGATGAGACCTCCTTTATTATTCAAGAAGAAATACGTGCTGAAGATCTTGCTAATGAGAAGGTTGTTTCCAAACCAAGTGTGTCGAAAGTTCCAATCAAAGTTGTGAAAGCAACTAAGACTAACTCAGACACACCTGAGTTGGATAACAAAAATGCCATGCCTACCATGCATAATTTTCCTGTTGTTAATTCCTCTCATAAAGTATGTGGTGTTCCTAATTGCATGTCTTGTGCTTTTAATTTGATGTATTCTTATTTTAATGGTAAGCATGTTTCTAGTGATAAGACTACTCCTCGTCAGCATGTGAATAATATGAAGCATAATAGGTCTAAGAGTGCTAGTCCTCCTAAAGCTAGAAAGGAGACATTTGTGCCTAAGCCTAAACAAAAATTTGTCAAGGCTGTTTACAAGGTCAAATGTCCAGTCGTTGAGAGAGTTGAGAACATAAAAGTTAAGAATGTTGTTTTGCCTGATAAAGGCCAATTCTACAAGTATGCCGGACCCAACCAAGTTTGGGTTCCGAAGAAGGTCTAATTCATTTGTATTGCAGGGCATTAAATGTGACCGGTAGTATGGATTCTTGACAGCGGATCGTCAAGATATATGACCGGAGATAGAGCCTTGCTATCAAATGTGGTTGAGAAAGTTGGCCCAGTGGTTACCTTTGGAGATAACAACAAAGGTTTAACTGAGGGATATGGCTGTTTGCAAGCTGGAAATGTTATCATTGAAAATGTGTATATTGTGCAAGGACTTGAACACAATATGCTTAGTATCAGTCAGTTCTGTGACAAGGGCTACTATGTTTTATTCGACAAGCTAAAGTGTCAGATCCTGCACAAGAAAAGTGAAAAACCCTCCTTGATGGGAATCCGGAAAGGAAATCTGTTCATAGCTGACATGAACTCTGGAAGTAGTCCTGAAGTCAATTGTTTCTATGCAAAGGCATCGTCAAATGGGAGTTGGCTATGGCACAAGAGACTTTCCCATCTAAATTTCAAAGCAATGAACTCTCTTGTCAAGAGAGAATTGGCCAGAGGTCTGCCTCAATTGGAATTCTCCCCCGAAAGACTGTGTGAGGCATGCCAGAAAGGAAAGTCAAAGAAAGCAAGTCACAAAGGCACTGACACATCCTCCATAACCGGTATTCTTCAATTATTGCACATGGATTTATTTGGACCAGTTAATGTTCTTTCAATGTCAAAGAAGTGTTACTGTCTTGTGATAGTTGATGACTATTCCAAGTATACGTGGGTTTTATTCCTTCACTCTAAGGATGAAGTTGATGACAAGTTGTGATTGATCATATCAAGTTGATCGAGTTAGATTTTAATGTCCCTGTTAGAGCAATAAGGTCAGATAATGGAACAGAATTCAAGAATTCACTTCTCAATGGATTTTGTACAGACAAAGGAATTACCAGACAATATTCAGCTCCTAGAACCCCTTAGCAGAATGGAGTGGTAAAAGGAAGAATCGTACATTGATTGAAGCTGCAAGAATTATGTTAAGTGAATCAGGTCTTCCAATGTACTTTTAGGCTGAAGCTGTCAATACTGCATGTTATACTCAGAATCTAACTCTAATCAACAAGGACCTCATGAAGACTCCTTATGAGATTATGAATGAACAGAAACCTTCTATCAAATACTTTCATGTATTTGGTGCCAGATGCTTCATGCTCAAGGATGAAGATGATCGTCGTGGTAAATTCGAGGCAAATGCATATGAGGGTATTTTTGTTGGTTATGGAAGAAGATCATACAGGGTGTATATCATTGATCAACACAAAGTAACTGAAAGTGTCAATGTTACATTCGATGACACTAAACTCCCTAGTATCCAAACTGAAGATCCTTCTAAGAAACTAAAGTTTGATGATATGTCAGATTCAGAATCAGAAAATGATCAAGAACCCGAGGTTGGTACTGGTGAAGAACTTGTTAATCATGATGATACTCAAGGTAATGGTGATGGAAATATTGGCAACAATGGAGATACCACTGCTACTGACGGAGAATCATCAAGTCAACCTGGCAACAACTCAGGGGGAGATGCTGAAGGATCAACTAGTAGGACACAACATCCCAATATATTTTAAGGCGAATTATCAAGATCAAATCTTCCAAGACAGACTGTCTGGAATAAAGCTCATCCTTTTGAGTTGATTATTGGTGATCCAGATGTTGGAGTCAGAACTAGACATGCTACTCAAAATGAATGTCTGTTCTCAGGATTTCTTTCTGAGATGGAACCTAAGAAGATTAAGGAAGCACTGACTGATCCAGATTGGGTGATTGCTATGCAAGATGAACTCAATCAGTTTAAACATCAACAAGTCTGGAAACTGGTACCTAGACCTACACACAAGAAAGCTATTGGTACTCGGTGGGTATTCAGGAATAAACTAGATGAAGATAGTGTTGTTACAAGAAACAAAGCAAGACTGGTAGCTAAAGGGTATTCTCAAGCTGAAGGCATTGATTATGATGAAACCTATGCTCCAGTGGCTAGACTTGAGGCCATCAGGATATTTCTGGCATTCAGAGCATTCTAGAACTTTAAAGTTTATCAAATGGATGTCAACAGTGCCTTCCTGAATGGAAGGTTGGATGAAGAGGTATATGTAGAGCAACTTCCTGGTTTTGAAGATCCAGATCATTTGGATTTTGTCTACTTTCTTTTCAAGGCTATCTATGGTCTCAAACAGTCTCCGAGAAAATGGTATGACACTCTTTCTGAATTTCTAATTGAAAATGGCTTTACTAGAGGTGTCATAGACAAAACTCTCTTTTCTAAAAAGCATAAGAATGATACTTTATTAGTCCAAGTCTATGTGGATGATATAATATTTGGGTCTACTAATGATAGTCTCTGTAAGAGATTTGCTAAATTAATGCACAACAAATTTGAAATGAGCATGATGGGAGAGCTGAAGTTCTTTCTCGGATTACAAGTAAATCAAAGGTTAGATGGAATATTTATTTGTCAATCCAAGTATCTCAAGAAACTCCTCAAAAAGTACAATCTAGAGGATTCTGCATCAGCAAGGACTCCGTCATCTACAGCTGTCAAGCTTGGACCATGTGAAAACTCCATTATGGTAGATGTCACAAGCTACAGAGGTATGATTGGCTCATTACTCTATCTTACCGCAAGTAGACCAGATATTATGTATGCTACATGCTTATGTGCAAGGTTCCAAGCGGATCCTAGAGATATTCATCTCGTTGCTGTTAAACGAATCTTGAGATATCTTAAGGAAACACCAAATCTAGGTATTTGGTACCCTAAAGAATCTGGTTTTAACCTTGTTGGATATACAGATTCAGATTACGCAGGAAGTGTTGTTGATAGGAAAAGCACCTCAGGGAGTTGTCAATTCCTAGGTAGCAGATTAGTCTCATGGTATAACAAGAAACAACAAACAGTTTCCAACTCAACGGCCGAGGCTGAATATATTGCTGCTGGAAGCTGCTGTGCTCAGATCTTGTGGATTAGGAACCAGCTACGGGACTATGGCTCTGTATTGAAAAAAATTCGTATTCTATGTGACAATACAAGTGCAATAGCCATCATTAACAACCCTGTGCAGCACACAAGGACCAAGCACATTGACATCATGTATCATTTTATTTGAGAGCACGTCATGAATGGTACTGTTGAACTATTTTTTGTTCTAACAGAAGAACAAATAGCAGATATTTTCACTAAATCACTTGATGAATCCACATTTACCAGATTAGTTGGTAAATTGGGTATGTTGAATAGTTTTAGTGATTAAACTAGTTAATATCTGAGATTTGTTCTTGAATGAATTTATAAATAAATTTTTCATGAATGAAAAATTCATTTGCAAATTTATTTTATCATGTTTACCATATTTCTTGCTTATTTCTATGTAATTTTTATTATCTTATCTTCTTTATTTATTCAACTTGTTAATTTTAATATCTCAGAATATTTTATTTTCTCTAAAAATATTTTTCTATGAATTTTATTTGCTAAAATTTAAAAGAAATCTATTTTTGGACTAAAAATATAAATATCTCTGAACTATTTTAATTATGTAAATATTTTATGCACTTTTGCCATATTTTTATTAGTCTTTATTTGTCTATTTGTAATTGTACATATTTTTTAAGTTATTTTTGCATATTTTATTTTGTTTTTTAAAATCGTTTTTAAGTTTTTATATATGTAACTACAATGATAATCGGCAAGACTATTGCAATTGTCTTGCTGAAAGTCATTCCAGTGTTAACTGTGTTTAATTTAATTTTCAGTATAGTCTTATACTGGCAAGACAATCGGTATGACAATCAATTGTCTTGCCAATTATAAAACTTATATTATATATATATTTCTATTATGTTATACTAGAATGACAATCGGTATGACTATCGATTGTCTTTCCAGTTTATTCGGTTGAAATTACTTTTATTTTATACTGGTATGACAATCAGTATGACTATCAAATTGTCATACCAGTTCGTTTTATTTTCTTTTAATATTCCAAACATTTGCCTGGTATGACAATCGGTATGAAAACCCCAGAGTGTCATACCAGTTGTAGTACTTAGGCTCAGTTTTTTTTTGTGTTGTTTTCTTTCTCTCATTCAAACCGAACAGACCTCTTCTTTTTCTTCCAATCAAAACCACCATCGCCATTGTCATTCTTGCTCGAGTTCTTACTCAGCAATCAAAAATTCACTCCTGTTATATATACATACACGTATATACATACAGAAGTGCTGCCCATATTTTTTAAAATCAAATCTTCCATTTCGAATTGGCTGTGTGTTCTTCCCTTTTTAAAAAAAAAATCCCAATTCGCTTTTGGGATTAAAAACTGGTATTGTGTTGTGTGTTTGAGTAATCTGTTTGCTTATCTGATTTTGCTGGTTAAAAATCGTCAAGACACATTTTGTTTCTAAATTTTTTGGATATAATTGAATTAATTCGAATTATTAATTAATTTTTAATTCGAATTTTCTTAATTTAATTCTTAAAATTCTGACAGTGTGTGTTTTTTTATATTTGTTTTTCAAATGGCTCTCCCTTTCCATATTGTCTCGCATAATCATGTTGGTTATTTTAATCCAGAAAATTGTAGTGTTGAAAAATTTAAGTCGTGGATTAGATTTTTAAATGATCATTCGATTGTTAGCTCTGCTATTAAATCAAATGTTCTATTAAATGTCGACTTGCTTAGACTGATTTGCACAACCTCTACTGTGGCCCCTGATTCTAAATCTTTTTCATTCACCGTGGCAAACACACAGTATGTAGTTGATGAAACAGTCATCAATAGAGCTTTAAATTTTCCAATGGACAATTTCTGTAATTTACCTTCTGATAATGAGATTTCAAACTTTTTCCATGCCATTCACTATCAGGGGGTGATTAATTTGACTAAGCTGTCTAAATCCAATTTGGTTTCTGAATGGGATATTTTCTTCGATACACTTTCCAAAGTGTTTTCCAACTACACTAAATCCAATTTTCACAACATCACTTCCACTCTGCAGTATATATTGGTCTTGCGGTTGTTTTCAATCAAAGGATCAATTTTGGCAAATTACTTTTACCCATTCTTCTGAGACGTCTCACTGTAGCTTTGTGTGATCATTCTAGGAATCGTAGGGTTTCTTGCTACTACGCTCGTTTTTTTATGCTTATAGCAGAACATCTTCTCACACCTGAGCATAAGGCTCTTTTTGCTAACTCATCAGTAGCTGAACCCCCTCCGATAAGCAAAAAGATCTACACACGCCAAGACACAACCTTTAAATTCATGCAAGTTCCAGTACTTGTATCTGCTTTCATGGCCACCTTCATTCATTTACCAATTTTTAATCTTCCCGGTCATGAACAACAAACTCAACCTCCAGTGGTTCAAGCCACCCAGGCACAAACATCAGATGCTCTTCCACTGCAGGTAATAATTCCTCACTCTCAACCTATTCCTACTTCTGTTGTAAGACCCCCAGTGATTGATAGGGCTGACCATGAAGTTGTAGAACCACAGCTTCAATCCCAGGTCATAGAGCCAAACACATAGTCACAACCTATCTCAAACTCTCCCCCACTGTCAAAAATGTTACCGAGAAGGTTAGTAGGAAGTGGTGTATTTTTCGATGTGAATGAACCCTCAGCTCTGCCTTCTCCTAAGAAGAGAAGAACATTTACTGAGGCATCTGAAAGCCCATCCTTGTCCTCCCAATAAGATATAGACTTTGAAATGGCCACTGAACAGTTACTAGAGACATTCTCTCAACAGGATGAATCTATTGAAATTCGCCATAGGGCCATGACATCTTGTACTGAGTCAAGGACACTTCCATTACTCACAATGGAAGCATACATAGCAATAGATGACACTCAGGACACAGAGAGAGGAGTGCACATTGAGTCGGTTATAATGCATGTCATAGTTACGGCAGAAGAGCAGTCACATGCTTCAGAGGGAAAATCTGACTCTCAGCCACCTCTAATAGAGTCATTTTCTCCCTTCCCAGATCTAACACCTCTGGCTCCCTCACGGGATTCTCCACTCGCAAATTTATCTGGAGAAAGTGGAGGGCAACTCGGTCAGTCTATCCATGAAACAATTCAGACATCTATTTCCCATGAAAAGATAGACTTGGCTGAGGATCGGGACTCACGAATTCCCATTGCACCACCACTGACCTCTCTTCAAGAGGCTAGGGTGATTTCAATTGCAGGTACAGATGACCAGCAACAGGATGGCTCCTCACGAGCAATTATATTAAGAGAAACACAAGCACGTGAGATGAGTGAACCAAAAACGAGAGATATTCAGGTGAGCGCACACACAGACATAAAAACTGAAAACCTGTTAGCTTAGATTGCTACTCTGAAAGAACAACTTGCTAAAAGTCAGGCGGAGGCTCAAACATTCAAAGCACAAGTGGTTGAACGGTCTTCTTCTTCCACCTCTGTCAACAATCATCTGGCATTCATCAAGAATGATATCTTAGATTTGAAGACCACTGTGATACCGAAGCTTAACTCCATTCAGGAATCTCCAACTTTATCAGCCGAAGACATTTCAAACCTCTACTCTATCCATACAAGAATGAACTCTCTTGAAGATCTGATTGAATTGAACCATTCACTGGACTCCTCCAGATTCCTAAAGATAGAAAAGGGCATGGAACATCTCAATGAAGGAATGAAGCACTTGTATTTTATGATTAAAAATTCTCATCGCTCTAATGAAGAGCAAATGACCTTCTTTGAAGGGTCGTCTGGTGGAGGCTCAGGCTCTGGAGGTAATAAAGGTCATGAAGGGTCTAAAGAGAAATCTGTAGAGGATTACTCAACTAAGGGGGGGAAGCAGGGGAGAAGTGCAAAAGGAAAAGAAAAAGATTCTTCTGCTAGAGAGACAAGGAAGGCTGATGATGTCTACTATAGTGGAGAACAAGATGACTTCGATATTCTTGATGTTCCCACTGAACCAGTCTTGGAAGATAAAGCTGGTTTCTTTGAAGCTGAGGAGAAAAGTAATTTTGAAGAATGGGAAGAGGAAGCTCAAGTGGATCCTGTTTTTGAGAAAGAGTTCCAGCAGCAGCAGTCGGAGTTGAAGAGAAAAGAAGCTGAACTTAAAAAGATATCTCAGATCATTGATATGAGGAAAGAAATCCAAAGAATAGAAACTCTTGAAAAGCAACGTCTTCATAGCATTAAAGCTGAAGCAAGAAGAAGAGATGTCAATCTAAAGATTGGTGTAAAATGGGATGAAGCAAGAAGAGTTATTGATATACCTTAACTGAGTACAAACAATGATAGGGAAATTCTACATCTTCTCAACAGCCTGGAAATTTCTAATCCAAACAATGACGTGTACATGAATGCTATCAAGACTGAAATCTCAAGGATCTCAGCTGCTTTTGACAGATCATTAAATGAAATGAGCATATTTATATATTGTCAGAGTGAAGGATCTTTCAAGGCATCACTTCATCTGTTTGAGAATCGTTCTTTATCAGAGATTTGGGTTCTTCTCAACAAAGTCAAAAGAAGCTCAGAATTGAATGAAGTCCTTCGTGAAAGGCTAAAAGAGTTTGCTAATAGGGCTAGTCCTCAAGTGGTCAACTTACCCTTTCAAGTAAGATTCTTTAAATCTGACTGTCTTCAAATCTGCCATCTTGATTCACAATCTCTTAAAGACTACTCTGCTAAGCATCTTGTCTGGGTGGAACATCACTTAAGAACTGCTGGATACTCATCTGAGTTGAAATCTAAAGCTGCTGATCTGATTCAAGCTTACTGTGAAAAGAACATTAAAAGGTACAATCAGTTGAAGAATAAGCTAAAGTCAGTTGAAGTTCAACCAGTTAGACCAGACAGTTTCACTCCAGAAAGGGATCGTGTCTATGATAAGGAGTTGCTGCAAGATTTGGAAGAAGGTGAATTCGGAAAAGAATACAACTGAATTCAAATAGCTCAAAACTTAATGTAATATGCTTAGAGCTTAATGAATCAAGATAGACAAATGTATTCATATGTTCAGTCTAGAGGAACATCTATCTTGTATTCACTTGTAAATTTCTTTTGGAATCTGGAAAATGTTAAATATAATCCAGAACTTTTCTGCTATTTACTTTGCATTACTGTTTATATCTTTTTCTTATTTGTTAGTTGAGTTATCCTCTAGGTATTTGTTGTTATTGTCTAACAAACAAATATGGGGAGTTTGAAAGGCATATGTCATAGCCTATTTGTTTATTCGAGGATTTAACTCAACTCAAATAAGAATGTAACAAGAAAATAGTGGTTCTATCGTCAAAGAGATCTCTCAAAGTAATATCTGTCAAAGGATTAAGAAACAATGTTCATCTACAGACTTGAGGAATTACTTCACTGGAAGAAGTTCAAGAAATTGATCAAGCCTCAATGATATAAATCAAGATTGTGGATTTAATCAAGTGACATAGATCTTGTCAGGGTATCAGATAATTACAGGGATTTAATCTGAAGAAAATCATGTTATCAAAGTCAATACATGAAGAAACGTCACGGAAGTTAGTCACTCATGAACCAGACAGTAAATCGAGTGTCAATATTGAAGTGGTGGAATTGATTCATAATTTTCAGTGATTTTCAGAAGATTATCAGAAGAGTGGTTGTTGTTCAAGAATAGTATTAATTCTCTATTAATCAATTAAATCATATAATTTAATTAAGAAAATAAATTATATCTGCAAAAATTAATTTATTGATTAATTGAATTAATTGGTTAATTAATTCTGAATTAATATTATGTTTTTTTAGAATTGATTTTGAATTAATATTCAATATTAATTCAGCAAGACAATCATTTGAACTGGTATGACAATCATTTGTCATACCGAAAGTCTTTCCAGTTTATTTAATTGTCATACCGAAAGTCTTTGCAGTTCATTTCATTATCATACCGAAAGTCTTTCCAGTTCATTCAATAGTCATGCCGATTGTCTTGCTAGATCAACGTATTCTCTCACCGATTGTCTCGCCAGTACAATCCAATTCTATTGATTGAATTAAATGTCAACAGCAGCAGATCATTGAAGACAATCATCATTATTTTCAACAACACAAGAACAAAGAAAAGAACAGAGCAGCAGAAAACTTTTCATATTCAACTGCAATATTTCAGAACATTAATTTCTAGCATTTATAGTTAAATCTAAACCACTAGAAATCATTCTCTTGTTCTTGTGTAACTATCTAGCGGATCAAAATCCCTAGAACTTAATCTCAAATTGCTTTTAGCATTTGATCTTTTTATTGC
This sequence comes from Apium graveolens, assembly GCF_009905375.1. Taxonomy (NCBI): domain Eukaryota; kingdom Viridiplantae; phylum Streptophyta; class Magnoliopsida; order Apiales; family Apiaceae; genus Apium; species Apium graveolens. The sequence goes on along the minus strand of NC_133648.1, from coordinate 249,177,586 downwards.
AAAGATAGAAAAAGTTCATGTCGAATTTATTCTAGATTTGTAATAATTTATTTGAGATTAATCCCTTGTAAACGATACCGTTGTTGTAACACCTTTCAAGTTTAATAATAGTTTTATTTAACTTGAATTTTGTTTCACTTTTTATTCCGCATTAAATTCGATTAAACGGTATAGTTTGTATTCAACCCCCTTCTACAAACATATTGGGACCTAACATGGAGGGGTAATTAAGGTAATTTAAAATATAATGGCTAATTGTGTATAATTTGTATATATAATCTCCATCTCCTTACATCTGAGCATATACAACCTAAAATTTGAACATCAAAGCTTGGCTCTGATGTGTTCTTATGGAAAATGGGTGGTACAGAGGTATGCTTGGACTCAATTGAATACAGGAAGAAAGTTTTTAGATTATGTTGATGGGTGTAATGGATGTGGGTACTTCAAGTGGATAAGGATTGATGCCCCTTTTGTAATCGACGCCAAGTTGTGATTAATGGTTTATTAAGAAGAGTTTGTAACAATGAAGAAGAAGGAAGTTTTGATGTGGAGAGTGTTAAACTTATTGATGATGCAGCAAAATGGAAAAGAGAAGCAAAGAAATAGAATTTTTTTGTTGGTTTCTACTTTTCTTATTGCTTTGTTGTGGTTGAACAAGAATGGTCATGTGGACCAAGAATAAGATTCGCAATGTATACATTCAGTTTATGATTATGTATTGTATTTTATGAAGTTGTGCTTTATGTATTGTATTTTAAAATTTAAGACACCTAACAGATGTTATCTTCTGGTAAATAACAATGCCAAGTGTATTAAGAACATTTTCAGGGATTAAAATAACTTTAATTAAATAATGGTATTACAGTAAACTAAAGATTAAGTGGCTAATACTAAAGTAGTTACCAGTAGTTAAAGAATATAATATGTGACCTAACTCAAGCACAATGAGAAAGAGAGAAATAGAATGGTGAACTTGAGTTCATTCATGATCCATGATGTCGACTGATGTAGTGATAATACTGTTGTAAGGTTCCCTTAAATTTGAAGAATCAGTGCCCTCACAGTCACATTATTACTTTAAACTTGGTGTCTAGAAACTCCAATTTGGTGGTTTTTATTTTATGAAGTTGTGCTTTATGTATTGTATTTTATTAAGTTGTAATGCAATGGTCATGTAATGGAAATTAGGCAGTTCAATGAATAAAAGTACCAAGCTTTTGCCAACATCATTCATTGCAAACAAGTTAAAATAACACTATTATTACATTTGATGCATCAAGCACAATACCAAAATACTAGGGCAACAGTTACAAACATCCAGTTAACATAATAATATTAGTCATAATTCAGCACAACTTGTTATGGTTACAACCAATTAAATAGTACCAAAATAAATATGGTAAAAACCATTTGAACTAGTTTAATGAGACTTCAAAAGTAGTTGGCCAAAAGTAGCACCGAAATTAATTCTCCAAGTAATTCAAAGCTTCCAAGGCTTCTTTTTGGCACTTAATTTTGCCTGCTTTGTAGGCTCGGTTTCTTTAGTCTTTGTAGGAGGCTCAACTTGTGTTTTTTACTCTCTTTGAAGCCTTCAAACCTTTCAAGGCAGTAAAGCCCATGCCCTATATCTCTCCGATTGGGCTCTTTCCTGACTTTGTGCATATCTTTTAGCTCTATTGGGCCTGGAACTGGAAGCACCTTCCTCCTGGGCCTCAGTGCTTTCATTGTGGTCCATTTAATTAGGCTGCTCAGTTTCAGGCCTATGACAGTTTGGCAATTATTTATGGACAAAAAAGAAACATTAAATATCCAAGCATGATGTTATCTTTCTGGATAAAAGGTAGTAAATTACTTACTGGCACTTTACAAGTCATGAAATTGTGTCCCTCTTTAACACAATTCTTATATTTGACTGTTGTCTTTCCCTAAGTGAATTCGTTACCCCCTACTTCAGCCTTCTTCTTGTCATCATTTTTCTGCAATATTATCCTTAATAAATACAATGCCAACATTAAAAGTAATATATAGAAGTGGCTGTGGCCCTTATCCTAGCCGCATAACTTCTCCAATTATGTCCTTGGGCTTTACAATAAGTGCAGTGCACTATTATATTCTTCCTGCTCATTTTAGTTGGGTCTTTTGGAACATCATTAGTGGTGTTCCTTTTTTCTTGGGCCTACTAGTTGGAATTTTCACATTAGATGGTAAAGGCATGGGCTCTGGTTTGTCCTCCCAAAAGTCTGGACCAATAATTGAGTCAAGAGTTTTATTGTATAGTTGCACAAATAAATTAATTAGTACATATAGAGGGCAAGCATGTACATTCACCATATAAGAATAAAAAATATACCTTAAGATACATTTCTTTTTTGTATTACTGACTAATGTATTGGCCCCATGATTTATTCCTCAGTTCTATACATGCACATGCATGATAACAAGTAATTCCAGTTAATTCCCATTTTCTGCACGTGCATGTCTTCTTCAACAAGTCAACTACTAGTTCATGGCCTCCATCGGTAGTAGTTACACTTTAAGTAGCTCCACCTGACCAGTTCACCACACAGTTTCCAGCCCACTATACAGTCCTGCAGAAATTTGTGTTAGTTGAGGACTAGTGAAGAAAAGTAGATGAATTTGAAGTGACTTACTTATTCAACTTTTTCTGTGCACTAGGGCATATAACAAGTTCCTTATCCTTCATTTTATCTCTTCTGATCTGAATCCTTCTTATGATTGCAATATGTATTTGTCTGAACATGGTTAATATGGGGAGATCCCTAAATTTCCTTATGCTTGAGTTGAACACCTAATAATGATTGTTTACAAATATATCGTTGGAGGAAGTTGTTCAAAAAGCTGACCCTGACCATTGTTCTCTTGGCTTTTACATTAGCCAGTCATAACACTTAGGTGAAATCTAACATAAATATTAACACATTTTGATATGGAATATGTTAACATATTTAAAGATGACAAACAAATTAAAATATTACCTCCTTCATCTTATTCATGTGCAAATTAAACCCCAAAATTGTGGTAGCCCGAGCTGCTTTCCATAAAAGATGTCTCAGTATTATGCCCTTATGTTCTTTGTGCATACCTTGGAATAGGTGCATAACATAAAATATATGTTCAGCTTGGGGGACCTCAGTTTCCAAAGCATTGATCAAGCCCTAGAATATTTGGAGAAAGAAAAAAAAATAAAAGCGTTGATCAAGTCCAGAATATTTGGAGAAAGCAAAAATAAATAAAAAATATAAAGTGCCAAAATTAAAGAAACAATAATCAATGCATTATTTGTACCTTATGCCTATCAGAAATAAAAGTCCATACCATGTCAATTAGGAACATAATCTCTTGGCAAAGAAACTGCAGAAATAAGTCCATAAGTCTGTATTCTCAGCCTCCACCACAGTCCATGCCATTTGATACATTCCCCCATTTGCATCAATGCCAATAGCTACCAAAAGTTGACCACTTTAGGGTCCCTTGAGGTGGCATCCATCAAACCCCACTATCTTTCTGCAACATTCAGTAAATGTCTTCTAGAGTGGGCCTAACCTAAGCACACATACATTCTCATAAACCGACCCCTCTCTTCAATTCATGACCATATTTCCAGACCTGACTGTATTACTCATAATGTGTTCCATTTATCTTCATCAGAGCCCTTGCCTTTTCTCTATATACAACATGTTTGCTAATATGACATTTTAGATCATTGGCAATTTTCTGATGGAAGGCATTGAGGGGCCAGGAGGGATTCATTCTGATCTCCTTCTCATAGTATTTTGCAATCCATGCACTATTAATTTGCTTCTGGTGAAAAGTTGGATTGAATATTTTGGATTGAATGTCTTAATCTGGTAAGTTGAAGTCTTTCCAGCTGGGGAAGCATAAGTAGAGGTACCATGAATTCTAGTATGCGCCCCTTAATTGTCAAGGTGAGGCCCCAGGATATGAATGAGCTCCCCCATCTAAGGATGTAATGTTATATCCTCAGCAGTTATAAGTAAACTCTCCAATGCTATCTCTCTTAGGGAGCGCCTTCATTGAAATACCCATGTCATCTTCCTCGACATTACATATATGATTTAGAAAGAAGCAAATGAAGTGCAATGATCTTCCAAGTATATCGAGAATTTAGTTTCAGTAAATGCGCCCTCACATCCTTAATAATCGGAGTGAGTTTTCAGGGCACGCCCTGAGCATATCTCTCTCATATGTTAAGGCTTCTTATTTCGGTATGATTACGAAATTCATCTGGTTGTTTTTAGCACGAAGAAATTACGGGAGTTGCCTTAGAAACAAATGAGGAAGATAAGGCTACAAAGTACTTCTAACAGGGCGCAGACTCGGGGGCTAGGTCACCTCTCATTAGTTCTGTGGTGTTATATATTATCACATAAGTAAGATATATGGATTTTTCTAAAAATCAGGGAGATGGCCGAGGTCAGAAAAACACCCACGTTTAAGGAAACACTCAACTTCAAGAAAATATCTTTAAGAGTGAGATGCCCTTTATTAGATGACACTTCATGAGATGCCTCGCTTAGAGATATTTCTACATGAGATATCTTCTACATTCCTTGAGTTTCGTTGAAGATAAAAGCCTTTTAAAAATATTGATCTTTGATTCGATTTTGTTCCATGAAAATTCTGCAGAAGACACTTGTCGAGGTCGATTCTCCTCTTACAGGGGATGCGCCCTCCAAGGATTGTCGAGGTAGATGTTCCTCTTACAGAGGACGTGCCCTCCAAGGATGAAAAACCTTATTGAGGTAGATGTTCCTCTTATAGAGAACGCGCCCTCCAAGGATGATTCCCCTTGTCGAGGTAGATGCTTCTCTTATAGAGGATGCGCCCTCCTAGGATGAATACCCTTGTCGAGGTAAGATTTAACTCTTTTAGAGGACACGCCCTCCGCGTATGATTTCCCTTATCGAGGTGGATTCTCCTCTTACAGAGGACACGTCCTCCAAGGATGATTCCCCTTATCGAGGTAAGACGTTCCTTTAAGAAAGAACGCGTCCTCCAAGGATGAATACCCTTGTCGAGGTAGACGCTCCTCATACAGAGGATGCGCCCTCCAAGGATGAATACCCTTGTCGAGGTAGATGCTTTTCTTATAGAGGAAGCTCTCTCCAAGGATAATTCCCCTTGTCGCGGTAGACGCTCGCCCTCCAAGGATGATTCCCCTCGTGAGGTAAACACTTCTCTTACAAAGGACGTGCCCTCCAAGAATGATTCCTCTTGTTGAGGTAGATGTTCGTCTTACAGAGGATGCGACCTCCAAGGATTAATACCCTTGTCGAGGTAGACGCGCCTCGTACAGCGGACGCGCCCTTCAAAGATGAATACCCTTATCGAGATAGATGCTCCTCTATAGAGGAAGCTCTCTCCAAGGATAATTTCCCTTATCGAGGTACACTCCTCTTACATAGGACGCGCCCTCCAAGGATGATACCAGTTCTCGAGGTGGACGCTCCTCTTACATAGGACACGCCCTCCAAGGATGATTCCCCTTGTCGAGGTAGGCGCTCCTTTTACAGAAGACGCGCCCTCGAAGAATGAAAACCTTCTCGAGGTAGACATTCCTCTTATAGAGGAAGCTCCCTCCAAGGATGAATACCTTTGTTGAGTAAGACGTGCCTCATACCAAGGACGTCCCTCAAAGGATAAAAACCTGGTCGAGGAAGACGCTCCTCAAACAAAGGATGCACCCTCCAATAATGTTACCTTTGTTGAGGAATATGCCGCTTCTATAAAGGGCTTACCTCTAAGAAATGGTCATTATACAAGACCCTCAAAGCTTTGACTTTGATTTGAATCCATGAATAACATTATTTATGGAAGATGAGATCAGTGATTTAGTATTTATTGTAAAGAAGTAAGATGTTAAATATAAAGTAGTAGTTGAAGGAATTTGTGTCGTCGGTAGAAGGATCACTCTGACCGACAAGGCACGTCCTCCATCCATCAGAGGTTTACTCAACCTTCATGTTGTGTATATGTTGTGAACTTGATGATTTCATTAACAAAACACCTTAGTAGATTTAACTTAGTGAAATATGTAGCACTCGACGGATAAGCAGATATAGTCCCGACGGATGATGATTTGACATCCATCGAGTGAGTGGCTTATGTAACAATAAGTCATGTAGCACATTTCTGCAAACACCTTTGTATAGATTCTGTAGTAGCATATAAGTCATGTTGACTTTAATTAAATATGCAGAATATGTTGATTAATTGCACATAGATGATGTCTTGTAGTTCTGCATAAATGAAATGAAGTCAAGTGCCAAATAGCTACCAAACGGATGATCAACAAAGTTACCCGACGGATGATCAACAAGGCAACCCGACGGATGATCATGTACCCGACGGATAATCAATTCAAATATCTGTTGACAGTGACAACACAATCACATGCATCGAGTGTATGCAAAAGGAATGTGGGAGCCTATTCAACTGGGTTTTTGAGAACAAAGAAGCATTGTCATTTCCATGCTATTATGAAGATATTCAAAGATGCTGGAATAGAGTAGTGAAGCAGCATAGTATTAGACTTGATAGGTTTTGTTTTATTATCTTATCTTATTACTGTGTAATCTTGGTGATATATAAACCAAGAGTAGCAAATAGAACAACATGAAGACTAAGCAAGTATTTTTCTCAGAGAAACATTTGTAAGTTATATCCTTAGCATTTCTCTATAAGTTTAGTTGTTCTTATTTATAAGCAGCTGTGAGCTATTCAAGCTTCACAGAGTTCTCTAGATATATATATATATATGGTGGATACATTCAAATCCACCAGAAAGTTTTAAAGACTTGTGTTTTTATTACTTTGTGTTTTGATTCATATTTAACTTGTCATTCCGCACTTTGCAAATCAAAACACTGTCATATATATCTTAAGTTAGAACATTTTATAATTTAGAAAAAGTTTCAAGAATTCCATTCAACCCCCCTTCTGTAATTCTTGTTGCATTGTTAGGAACTAACAATTGGTATCAGAGCAAGCTCTTGAAGAACAAAGAGTTTAAAGATCACAACTAACAGCAAGATGAATAAGAAGGATGTTGGAGTCAAGATTCCTTTTCTAGACAAAGACAATTACCATCACTAGAAGGTAAAGATGCATCTTCATTTACTTTCTCAAGATGAGGCCTATGTGGATTGCATAGAGAGAGGCCCTCATGTACCAATAAGAGCTTTAACTGGAAATGAGCCATCGGTTCCCAAGCCAAGGCATGAATGGTCAGATCCTGATATTGAACAAGTCAGGAAAGACAAGAAGTCCATGAATATTCTGTTCAATGGAGTTGATGGTGACATGTTTGACAACATCATTAATTACAAAACTGCCAAGGAAGTTTGGGATACAATTCAGATTATCTGTGATGGCACTGAACAAGTTAGAGAAAACAAGATGCAGTTACTAATCCAGCAATATGAGCATTTCCACTTTGAAGAAGGTGAAACTCTCATTGATATCTTTAGTAGATTTCAAAAGCTACTAAATGCTCTAAAGCTGCATGGAAGAGTCTACCAAACCAAAGACTCTAACTTTAAATTTCTGAGATCCCTACCAAAAGAATGGAAACCAATGACAGTCTCCTTGAGAAACTCACAAGAATATAAGGAGTTTACACTAGAGAGACTGTATGGAATTCTAAAGACTTATGAGCTTGAAATAGAGCAAGATGAAAGAATGGAGAAAAGGAGAAAGAAAGGAGGATCCATTGCACTAGTTACTGAGTTAGAAAAAGAGAAGGAGATGAAGATAAAAGCTGTTGAGTCTACTTCAAAGGTCTGTGAAAACAAGGGCAAGGGGCTGGTAGCAGAAAATGAAGATTCTTTGAGCCAAGATGATATAGATGACATTTATGAACATCTAGCTTTTCTTTCCAGAAGATTTGCCAAGCTCAAGTTCAAGAAGAACTTTGGAGCAGCTAAGCCAAATATAAACATGGTGGATAAATCAAAATTCAAATGTTTCAAATGTGGCTTGGCAGGACACTTTTCCAGTGAGTGTAGAAAGTCAGATTCCAGCAAGAAGAAGTTTGAGCCTGTGGATTATAAACACAAATATTTTGAGTTGCTCAAACAAAAGGAAAGGGCTTTCATTACACAATAAAATAACTGGGCAGTAGATGGTCTGGATGAGGATGAGGATGTCAGCTATGTCAATCTAGCCCTAATGGCCAAGTCTGATGAAACAGAGACAAGTTCTTCAAGTAATCAGGTAATCACCACTAACCTTGCACATTTATCTAAAGCTGAGTGTAATGATGCAATAAATGACATGTCTACAAAATTATATCATTTGCGTGTTACACTTAAGTCTCTTACTAAGGAAAATGCTAAAATCAAAGAAAACAATTTGCTTTTAAGTGAGAGGAATAACGTGCTAGAGTCTCAGTTTATGGAATTTGAAAAATTGAGAATTGAGTGTAAAATTGCTAAGGATGAATTAACTGAGTCCTTGAAGAAAGAAGGGATCTTGAAGAAGCATCTTGAACGAGAATATGAGGTGATTAAGGCATGGAAAACATCTAGAGATGTTCATGCTCAAATCACCAAAGTTCAAGGTATTGAGTCCTTTTGTGATGCAGTCTCAAAGAAGAATAAGGAGAAGCTGGAATCCAATTTGGTTGAAGGATTGCTAACAGATGTGGACTCGACGGATGATGAGAATCATCAGTCGGATAACCAAAAGGATTATCCATCGAGTGACATAAATCATCATCCGTCGGCTGTAAGCAAACATGTGAGTAAAGCCAAACTTGCCAAGTTAAATGAAAAATATGGATCAGTTTCCAAAAACTTCATTTTAGGAGAATCTAGTCAAGTGAGGAAGGAAAAGAAAGAGAATGTTGGACATCTGTCTATCAAGCAATTGAATGACAACCTAGAAAAGATTGAGGTTAAAATAGAGGCTAAAAAGAAAAACAATAGAAATGGTAAAGTGGGGATTAACAAACATAACAACTACACACTTGATAAGTATGCTCCAAGAAAAATCTGTGTTAAGTGTGGTAGTGTAAATCATCTGTCTGTTAATTGCAAAACTGCCATGCCTACTTCCATATTTGTGCCACCTCCTTTTCTCAACATGAATGCCATGCCTTCTATGCCTATGAATTTTATGTCTACATAGAATATGAATGCATAATTTGCTAATATGTCATTCACACCTAATCCTTATTACGATGCATTTAGTATGTCTCAAATGCCATTTAGCATGCCATACTGGAATAACATGTTTACTAGTAGCATGCCATTTCCTGTTAATTAAAATGTGCAAGATAATTCTGTTGTAATGAATGGTTTCAAAGGTCCAACTCAAATGACTAAGGATGAATCTGATATCCCCAAGTCAAATGAGACCACACCTAAGAAACAGAAGAAGAAAGCTAACAAGGCAGGACCTACGGAAACTTGGGTACCAAAATCAACTTGATTTGATTTTAATGTGTGCAAGGAAATAGAAAGAATCTGTGGTACTTGAATAGTGGATGTTCAAGACACATGACTGGTGATTCTACCCTGTTCACAGAGTTCAAGGAGAGAGCTGGCCCAAGTATTACTTTTGGAGATGACAACAAGGGTTATACTGTGGGATATGGCTTAATTTCAAAAGACAATGTCATCATTGAGGATGTTGCCTTAATGGATGGTCTCAAGCATAATTTGTTGAGTATCAGCCAGCTGTGTGATGAAGGCAATTCAGTAACCTTCAACTCAGAAGCCTGTGTTGTGACAAACAAGAGAAGCAACAAAGTGGTTCTCACTAGAGTGAGAAAAAGGAATGTGTACTTATCTGACTTTAACTCATCAAATGCAGAATCTGTTACTTGTATTCTCCGTAAAGCAAGTCAAGATGAAAGTTGGCTTTGGCACAATATGCTATCACATCTAAACTTCAAGACCATGAATGAACTTGTAAAGAAAGAACTGATTAGAGGCATTCCTCAAGTGGAGTTTTCTAAGGATGGACTGTGTGATGCTTGGCAAAAGTGAAAGCAAATTAAAGCATCATTCAGAAAGAAGCTTGATTCAACAATTGAAGAACCTTTGCAACTGCTACACATGGATTTGTTTGGACCAGTCAATGTGTTGTCCATCTGAAGGAAAAGATTTTACCTAGTAATTGTAGATGATTTCTCAAAGTTCTCTTGGACATATTTCCTTGAGTCCAAAGATGAGGTTAGTGAAATCATCATCAATCACATAAGGCAAGTCAACAATCATCCTGATTTCAAAGTTAGAAGAATCAGGAGTGACAATGGAACTGAGTTCAAGAATTCTGTCATGAGAGCATTTTGTGAAGAAAATGGGATTTTGCATGAGTTTTCAGCAGCAAGAACTCCACAACAAAATGGAGTAGTAGAAAGAAAGAACAGATCACTTATTGAAGCTGCAAGGAAAATGCTTGAAGAATCTAAGTTATCAACATATTTCTGGGTTGAAGCTGTAAATACTGCATGCTACACTCAGAATATTTCTCTGGTTAATCAAGCAAAAGGCATGACTCCCTATCAATTGTTCAATAACAAGAAGCCAACTCTAAATTTTCTTCATGTCTTTGGCTGCAAGTGTTATACCTTGAGAAATCAAACTGATCAGAATGGAAAGTTTGATGCTAAAGCAGATGAAGGATTTTTTGTTGGATATGCTGTTGGTAAAGCATATAGAGTCTACAATCTGAGAACCAACATTTTTGTGGAATCAATACATATTGTGTTTGATGATAAAAAGATTGAAGGATTACAAGATGGAGATTACCATGAAAGCCTCAAATTTGACAATGTGGAGATGGTTAGTGATGACAGTGATGATGAAAGTGATCATGAAACAGTATCAAAGGATAATGCAGAATAATCCACTACCAATGAAGCACAAAATTCAACATCTGTCGAGTTGCAAAATACTTCATCCGTCGGGAGACAATCTGCTTTATCCGTCGGGAGACAACCAGCTTCATCCGTCGGTACTCAAAATTCACCATCCGTCGAGTCATCAAAAGAAGCTAAAAGTCAGAATAGATCACTTATAGAAAGTTCCCCTTTCTCAAATCAAAGATCCATTAACTCAGGGGGGGTTTCTAATAATTAAAACTCAATCACACATCAAGACAACAATGATGCCTCTTCATCTAGAGCTAATCTACCTCAACAAAGGAAATGGACAAAGGATCACCCCTTTGAGCTCATCATTGGTGATGTATCTTCTAGAGTTCAAACAAGGAGAGCAACTCAAGAAGAATGTCTAAATAACATCTTCCTCTCTAAGGAAGAACCAAAGAAGGTAGAAGAAGCTTTGTTGGATCCTGATTGGATTTTAGCTATGCAGGAGGAGCTAAACCAATTTGAAAGGAATAAGGTATAGAAGCTAGTACCCAAGCCTAAAGGAAAGAAACCAATAGACACCAAATGGATTTTCAGAAACAAGATGGATGAAAATGGCATGATAGTCAGGAATAAAGCTAGATTGGTTGCTAAGGGCTACTGTCAACAAGAAGGAATAAATTTTGATGAACTTTTTCCCCTGTTGCAAGACTTAAAGCCATCGGAATCTTTTTAGCCTATGCAGCCCATGCCAATTTCAAGGTCTATCAAATGGATGTCAAAAGTACCTTCCTGAATGGAGATTTGGAGGAGGAAGTCTATGTCAGACAACCTCCTGGTTTTGAAGATCCAAATTTTCCAGAATATGTCTACTATCTTTTGAAAGCACTTTATGGACTGAAGCAAGCACCTAGAGCCTGGTATGACACTTTGTCAAAGTTTCTTTTAGAGAATCACTTCACTAGAGGTACTTTAGACAAAACTTTATTCTTTAGAAATGTTAATGGCTCTAGTATACTTGTTCAAATTTATGTAGATGACATTATTTTTGTCTCTACAGATGAAAAACTTTGCAAAAAGTTTGCCAAATTGATGCAAAGTAAGTATGAAATGAGCATGATGGGAGAACTAACTTACTTTCTTGGTTTGCAAGTTAAGCAAGTTAGTGATGAAATATTCATTAGTCAAACTAAATACATTTATGATCTTTTAAAGAAGTTTGATCTAATGGATTGCATATCTGCAAAAACTCCCATGACCACTGCAACTAAGCTTGAATTAAACACTACTGAAAAGTCTGTGGATATTTCAAGTTATAGAGGCATGCTTGGCTCACTTCTGTACTTAACAACTAGTAGGCCATATATAATGTTTGCTACATGTCTCTATGCTAGATTTCAGGCTGATCCTAGAGAATCTCACTTAGTAGCTATTAAGAGAATTTTCAGATATCTCAAGGAAACACAAAAACTTGGCATTTGGTACCCTAGAGATTCTGATTTTGATCTAACTAGTTATTCAGATGCAGATTATGCAGGTTGCAGAATTGATAGAAAAAGTACAACATGAACCTGTCAATTTCTAGAAAACAAGCTTGTGTCCTGGTTCAGTAAAAAGCAAAATTCAGTTTCTACTTCTACACCTGAAGCTGAATATATTGTTGCTGGCAGTTGCTGTGCACAGATTCTGTGGATGAAAAACCAATTGCTAGACTATGGTCTGCAGGTGGAAAGAATTCCTATTTTCTGTGATAATACAAGTGCAATTTCCATCACTGAAAATCCAGTACAACATTCAAGAACAAAGCACATAGACATCAAGTACCACTTCATAAGGGAACATGTAATGAATGGTACTGTGGAACTACATTTTGTTCCAAGTGAAAAGCAGCTTGCAGATACATTTACCAAGCCACTGGATGAATCCACCTTTTCAAGGTTGGTAGGTGAGTTAGGTATGCTAAATTACTCTTGAATCTTTACAGATAATTTGCAAGTTGTAATGCAGCTAGAAATTTAATTGATTTTTCAGTCTTGGATAAAATTTTGGCTAAGTCAAAATTTACATCTCGACGGATGATCATTATCCATTGAGTTTGATCATCCGTCGGTATACAATCTGTTAATAAAATCAATTATTTTTCTGGAATATTTTATATCTCGACGGATAACTGATTTATCCTTATCCGTCGAATTGTCTTATTCTTAGCCGTTGATTCTCTGAACATTATCCATCGAGTATACTTACAGTTTGTAAGCATAACACGACGGATAATTGATGGAATTTTTACAGTTTATTTTTAAACGGCTATTTTGGGCAATTCTTATTGGTTACTTTATTTTACTTTATTATTTTTGACAGTTATTTTTGAGAGAGTATAAAAGCATAATTCATTTTCATTGCTTTTCTTTTATCATTCTCAAATCATCTGCTCTAATTTCTTTCCTTCTCAAAAGCACTTACTCTCTCTCTTTCTGCAAGGGGATTCAGCAGTCTGGGGACTACCACAAAATGATGGATTTTATGAAGAACTGCAAACTCAACTATGCCATGCTGGAATCACCCACCATTTTCTGTGAGGTTGTTGAAGAAATATGGACGACTGTAACATACAACTCAACTGATAAGACTACATGTTTCAAAATTCCTGATAATACTATAACTTCTTCACACACAGACACTGACATTGTTAATATGCTTAATTTCATGGGCTATGCACTCTCTACTTCTAAATTAAGTGAGATTAGAAGATTGGGTCTTAGGAAAGAATGGAGTTATCTGTGTGATGTAGTTACCAAGGTATTTTCTGGTAAAATTAGCAATTTTGATTCAGTTAATATCTCTATGCTCAACATGCTTTACATGCTAGTAACTGATAAATTTTTCAACTTTAGTGATCTTGTTATATTTGAGTTGGGGTTTAAGTTAGGGGAGCCAAATAAGAGGGGTACAGATGTTTCCTATGCTAGATTTTTAATGATGCTTGCTAACCACCTCCCTGAGGATATTGTGCTTGAGAACCCAACCAACAAATTAGATTGTTGGGTTCAACAAAGGAGAATCATTTCAGATTTGAACAGGGCAAACCATCACAAAGAGGTGCCACTCTTCTACTTTCCAGTTATGGAGGCACCTCAGGTAAGTGAGGTAAGTTCAACTGTCTCTACTCTTTCAGTCTCATAAACTTCTTTGCATTCCAGTGTACCCATGGCAACTGTGTCATTGACCCAACAGTTGCCTACCCAAGCTACCAAATCTAAAATTTCAAAAATAAAGACAAAGAAAGCCCCCTCTGGTGTCTCTCAAAAGATGTCAGTTGTAAAATTCACCAAACCAAAAGAGGGGAGTGGGAAGGTGGGTAAGAAAGGTGAGGGACAGGGTGAACATCAAAGAAACCCTAAGGATAAGGTTGGAGAGATGAGTGTTTCCCAGCCTAGCCACACTGCAGTTTCCCAACAAACTGCAGTGCTAAATAAGGATATAAGCTCAGTACTAGTTGCATCATCCCAATAGGATGTGACTATTGAACAACGCTCTCAGCCAAGAGCACAAGCCAAAAGGGTAAGGGACATAAGCTCACCCCAAACTTACACTAGAAATAAGAAATCAAAGACCCTTGGGGATGCACAGGGATCACACACTGTGTAAACTGGTGCTAAAGACACGATCACTGCACTTTCTCAAAGTCAGGTTGATGTGGCTCCAATATATGTGGAGTCACAGCCAAAATCTCTAATAATTGAAGCCCCTGAAACACCAAACTCTCCCACACACTCTTTGGATGTTGACATGATAAACACATCACTTCCAAATTCTCCATCTTTAACTCTCTTGGAGAAGCCAAAAATCCAAGCAAGTGAGCATCATCTTCTAGATGATTTGTTGGCTCACTTGCCATTTCTTTCTGAAACTGTTGAGACATCTGTGCCAAAATTCTCACCAATCTGCACAGAGTTCATAATAGTTTCCACTCCAAACTCATTCATTTCTACTCACTCGATGGATATTGTTCATCCGTCGAGTAGTGATTGTATCCCGACGGATAAGCTTAACAGCAGTTATCCGTCGGATAGTCAAACTACTAACCCGACGGATATCCCTTATCTGTCGAGTGTCTCTGCACAACTTCAAATTTCATCAATTATTACAAGTGCAGAAGATTTAGTGGTAGTGCAATCACTCCTAGGATTGAGGGAAGAGAGTGAAATGAGTGAGAGTCTGGGTTGCTCCCAGGAAAAAGGAGAGGAAAAGAGTGAACAAATGCAATCCATTTCTTCAGGATTGGCAAAAGTGAGTGTGAGGAGTCCCACTTTAGATGGTGAAGGCGAGGGTGTGAGGGTGGGGAGCCAAGGTGTGACCTTGATGCAACAAAAGAGAGATCAAGAGAGAAATACAGGTACATGAATGATAAGGATGGAAACCATTGTAAGTGAGTCAATAAATATCAATGATACAGAAAGGGAAAGGCTATTTCAGCAAGAATATCAAGCTGTTATAGATTCTATTTCCCTGGATGCTGAGACATTTACTCACCCTGTGACAACTTACCAAACTTTAGCTGTACAGGGCAATGGGGAGGCTGAAAGATTGCTGAACTTGGTGCATATTACACAATCTTTACAAAGAGCAAATGATGCAATCACTGCTATGCCTTCCAACATTGGCAGTGATTTTGAACTGGATGAAGCTTCTTTTAGGAATGTTGATGGGGATGATGAGGAAGACAGGATGGACATAGGGGGAGATGTAGCTATTCCTTCCTGGATGCTTATAAAAGAATGTTCCTACTCACATCTCAAATCAACTCTATTCAAGCTAATTCATGACACCCAAGCAGCCATTCAGGCATCTTCCAATGCTAGCACAAAGAAGCTACTCACAGCACATCTTGAAGCACTCCGGCTGTATAAAATTCAAGCCCTCCAACACAGTCAGAGTGTGGATGCAATCAAGCAGGAAATTTCTTAAGTCAAGCAAGATATTATAGAAAGGATGGATGCTAGACTCCCTGCAACCACCATGACTGAAATTGCTCAAAAGCTAAGGAAGGAGGCTGATCTCAATAGGAAAGTTGAGGCCATGGACTCAAGACTATCTGCTGTAGAGAAGTCAATGACCAAGATACTTAACAATCAAGAAGCTCAGACTGTACTACTCCAACAGTTGGTGGCTGCTCAACTCCCTTCCACACAACTTGATGATAACAAAAAGGGGGAGAAAGGATCAAATGAGGGGGAGAAACAACTCAATATTCAAGTTAGCAAAGTAATTGTGCCTACAATTGCTTTCACCAAGCCACCAACTACAGACATCATTGATCTGATTAATGAAGCAGCAGCCACATTGAGAACAGCTGAAAAGAAACAGTTGAGCCCAATTAACTAGGAGAAAATTTATGAGGATATACAAAAGAGGTTTGGGTTAGTAAAGAAGCCAGAAAAATCAGCCATTCATCACTCTCAAGTCAGGAAAATCTTTGTGAATGAAATGAGCATGAATAATCTGGAAAGAGGACAACCATCCTGCATCAAATCTCCAAAGGCTAAGCTAATTTTGAAGCCAAAGGTGAACTATCCAAAATCTTCACTAAAGAACCCCTTGGACACAGTGTATGAGACACCAAAGCCCGATGAAAAGAAGCTGTTAGCCAGGTCTATAGCATTCTACAAGGATCCAGCTGATTCAGCATTGAAAATAATAATTGCTAAAGTTTTCAGGAATGGTAAGGAAATTTGTGTGGTGGCTGGACACCCTCAATTTGCTGAAGCAAAGAGAGAAGAAAAGGCAAGATTGAAGCAAGAAAAGAAGCAAGCTTCTCTAGATGTTAAAAAGGTCAAACAAAAGAAGGAGCAAGCTGCTATCTTGGCCAAGTTACATTCTGTGAAACCCACACAACAAATTTCTGCACAACCATCTGAAATTATTGAATCTCAAGATCAAGTAATGCAAAATGAACCTCCACAGACAAAGAAGCCAAGGTACAAGCAAAGAATCAAGAGAAAATTGGATTTCAGTGATGAAGAGATGGAAGGGTACTTTCCCAAAGAGTCTATTTCTACAATAACTCAAACATCCATGCCCTCTGTGGCACATCAAGAATTTAAGATAGATCCATCCAAGAATTTCCATGGTGAACCAATCATTCCAAAGGATGAAACAATAGACTGGGATAGTCTACCAATACCTGAACTACATCTACCTCACTTCATGAAGCCAAAGAAGACAAAGACGAGAGCAGTCAAGAAAGTGAAGCCCTCAACTCTCAGATCCAAGTCCCTAACCAAAGCTCAAACCAAAGTCAATAAGGGAGATATCATGTACATCTGTGACATCAAGGAATTCTCAGATTTAAACCTCTATCTAGATGAACTTGAAGAAGTTAGAGGGATTGATGCTTACAGGAATCTACCTGAAAGGTTAGTATTCAAGTACAAGGGAGGAAAAGAGATACAATGACCACTTCACATGATTCTTCAAGAAAGCCAATCTGTGCTGATAAAGGTTTATTCATCCTTCAAGAAGAACTTTGGATTCAATGTGATAGCTAGAAGACTTGTTTTAAAGAAGATTGAAGAACTGAGGAGTATTAGAGCCAAAGATGCACTCCCAAAGACTCTAACTATTCCTTACACAGGGAGTAGAGTGCATCTAAGGCCCTATTGGCTGATGAAATTCATGGATGATAAAGGAGTTAGAAGATTCTTCATATTAGAAGACCAATTGAGCATCTCTAGCAATGAGACTCTTTTGGAAATGTAAGAAATGCTAAATCTCTCAGAATCTGATGAACTGGAATTCCACAGAAAGCTCCAAAATCAGATAGAAGAAAACAACATGAAGCTTGGAAAGAGATCCAGATCTTCAAGGAAATAGATTAATCTGCTCAGGCTAGATGATCACCTTGAAAATGACCGCGAGCAAATCTTTGTATATTTTGTTAATTACAGCACTTTACAGTTTCATCTACTTCCATTTAAATTTGTACTTTTAGGGTGTTTTGATATCATCAAGTTTCTTTTAATTTATGGCTACAATTCTAGTAGACATAAATTGAGGGAGATTGTTGTGTATATGTTGTGAACTTGATGATTTCATTAACAAAACACCTTAGTAGATTTAACTTAGTGAAATATGTAGCACTCGACAGATAAGCAGATATAGTCCCGACATATGATCCAATATAGTCCTGACGGATGATGATTTGACATCCATCGAGTAAGTAGATTATGTAACAATAAGTCATATAGCACATTTCTGCGAACACCTTTGTATAGATTCTGTAGTAGCATATAAGTCATGTTGACTTTAATTAGATATGCAGAATAGGTTGATTAATTATACATAGATGATGTCTTGTAATTCTGCATAAATGAAATGAAGTCAAGTGCCAAATAGCTACCCGACGGATGATCAAAAAAGTTACCCGACGGATAATCAAGAAGGCAACCCGACGGATGATCATGTACCCGACGGATAATCAATTCAAACATCTGTTGACAGTGACAACACAGTCACATGCATCGAGTGTATGCAAAAGGAATGTGGGAGCCTATTCAACTGGGTTTTTGAGAACAAAGAAGCATTGTCATTTCCATGCTATTATAAAGATATTCAAAGATGCTGGAATAGAGTAGTGAAGCACATAGTATTAGACTTGATAGGTTTTGTTTTATTATCTTGTCTTATTACTGTGTAATTTTGGTGATGTATAAACCAAGAGTAGCAAATAGAACAACATGAAGACTAAACAAGTATTTTTCTCAGAGAAACATTTGTAAGCTGTATCCTTAGCATTTCTCTGTAAGTTTAGTTGTTCTTATTTGTAAGCAGCTGTGAGCTATTCAAGCTTCACAAAGTTCTCTTGATATATATATATATATATATATATATCTGGTGGATACATTCAAATCCACCAAAAAAATTTAAAGACTTGTGTTTTTATTACTTTGTATTTTGATTCATATTTAACTTGTCATTCCGTACTTTGCAAATCAAAACACTGTCATATATATCTTATGTTAGGTCCCAATATGTTTGTAGAAGGGGGGTTGAATACAAACTATACCGTTTAATCGAATTTAGTGCGGAATAAAAAATTGAAATAAAATTCAAGTTAAATAAAATATTATTAAACTTGAAAGGTGTTACAACAACGGTATCGATTACAAGGGATTAATATCAAATTAATTATCACAAATCTAGAATAAATTCGACATGAACTTTTTCTATTTTTGCAATAAAAAGAATCAAATGTTAAAAGCAATTTGAGATTAAGTTCTAGGGATTTTGATCCGCTAGATAGTTACACAAGAACAAGAGAATGATTTCTAGTGGTTTGGATTTAACTTTAAAACTAGAAATGTATAATCTTGAATTCAGCAGAGAGATGAAATATTTCTTCTGCGGCTGCTGTTCTTGAATTGGTTGATGTGTTGTAGTCTGTTGTAATTGTCTGAATTGGTTGTCTTTATATTCAATCACCATAAATTAACTGAACTGGCGAGACAATCGGTGAGACAATCCGTTGAGCTAGCAAGACAATCTGTTGAACCACCATGACTTTCGGTGAGCTAATTGAATGAACTAGCAAGACTATCAAAATGAACTGGAAAGACAATTCTCCTTCCAGTAGAAATTTCGGTGAGACAATCAGGAATGGCCCGGCATGACAATCGGTATGACAATCCAGATTGTCATGCCAGTTCAATCTCAATTGTCTTACTGAATTAAAACTGATTTTAATTTAATTATAATTCAGAAAATTCTTAATATTAATTCAGAATTAATTAATCAATTAATTCAATTAATCAATAAATTAATCTTTGCAGATTTAATTTATTTTCTTAATTAAATTATATGACTTAATTAATTAATAGAGAATTAATACTACTCTTGAACATCAACCATTCTTCTGAAAATCTTCTGAAAATTATGAATTAATTCCACCACTTCAATGTTGACACTCGATGTACTGTCTCGTTCATGAGTGACTAACTTCTGTGACGTTTCTTCATGTCTTGACTTTAATAACTTGATTTTCTTCAGATTAAATCCCTGTAATTAATTGATACCCTGACAAGATCTCTGTCACTTGATTAAATCCACAATCTTGATTTATATCACTGAGGCTTGATCAATTTCTTGAACTTCTTCCAGTAAAGTAATTCCTCAAGTCTGTAGATGAACATTATTTCTGAATCCTTTGACAGATGTTACTTTGTGAGATCTCTTTGACGGTAGATCCACTATTTACTTGTTACATTCTTATTTGAGTTGAGTTAAATCCTTGAATAAACAAATAGGCTATGACTTATGCCTTTCAATCTCTCCATATTTGTTTGTTAGACAATAACAACAAATACCTATAGGATAACTCAACTAACAAATAAGAAAAAGATGTAAACAGAAATGCAAAGTAAATAGCAGAAAAGTTCTGGATTATATTTAACATTTTCCAGATTCCAAACAGATGTTCCTCTAGACTGAACATATCTTCAAATAGTTTCGTCTTCTTTTGTACAACTACATTTTCTGTTGAGAAGCTCATATCTCTCTTGCTTCTCCCCCTATGAGAATCAATTGCTTAAAGGAGATCATATTCGTTTACCACATCTCCCGTAGAATAGGATCCGCGGATAAAAACCAATGGTACTCCCCTTTTGGAAAATAGCTTCTTCCCTTACTAGGAAATCACCTTGTGTTTACCACCTCTCCCGTACAATAGGATCCGTAGTTACAAACAACAATGGTGTGGTGTAGTGTACATATGTAGGATCTTTTTCTTCCTCCCTGCTATTTCTCCCCCTTAGTTGAGGAATCCTCCAAACTATTACTTAAGCTTTTATCTCCCCCTTAGAGAAGGAATGTATGCCGTTGTCTGAAGGAGTTCTCATATTACACTTGGTTGGAAAAGAAATAACAAGTAGTTTATCTTTCTTCCTTGCTGTCAGTGTGTGATTCTGTTTTAGTGTACCTCACATGTGTTTCACTCTTCTCTCCACTCGTGTTTACACTCATTCTCATAAGTGTATCACTCCTCTCATAGCTCCAAAATTCAGCTGTACCTGCAAGGAAAATCACCTTAGCCATCCTTAAGAAGGTCACATGTGGTGGTGCAATGGGAGTTCGCAAATCCCCATCCTTGTTCAACTCGTTAGATGAATCTGAGTCATAATCTACAAGTTGCTAGTTTCCCCTTTAGGGTTCCAAATTTGAATTCTGGGAAGGTAAACAATGATCCAACGAATTTAGCATAAAGATCAAAGTTCCCTTCTAATGTCTGTGAAGACATTTCCTTGTGACTCATCAGGTAATATCTAAATCATTGTCAACAAGTTGCCGATCTGTGCCTATGTCAGATCCACTATCCGCAGATGTATCCAGGGGATTTAAGCCTGGGAAGGAAGACACTGACCACTGACATATGGCTTTTGGATAACACCTGTAAAGGCAATTGGTCCATTAAAGAACCTTGAACAATCGAATCTGACCTTAAAATGGTTGAAACTCTTGTTTCCGTCAACTCCTCCTTTGTGTGTGTAACCTTTCCTTGTGCATCAAGAATTGTTTGTGTTTGAGGTGGTGACACTACATCGGATACCCTGGCCGACAGAAAAATTTCAATAGATGCACCCTGTTGAGAGGATGAATCTAGTAACTGTTTTTGTGCCTTTTTTAACCATTACATCTTTTTGAGAAGATGTATGGGGGCTAGCAGTTGTCTCGGTTTAAATACAACTCATCTTTGTAGGAGACAAAGCTCTGGGTTGACTTCAGAACCTTACTTATGTGGTGCACTAAGGCACTATCTCCCTCACGCTCATTCATTATACATTTTAGTGGTAAGAGAGTGTTGATTGGTTCTGTTTCTATATTTGTCTTTACAGTCTGGGATAGATGTTGTGGGATTTCAACCTCATGACTGTCAATGAAAGAAAGCCATTGGAGACTGAACCTGTATCACATAACATATGGCAATAAAGATAAAATATACTTAAGATCTATAATGAATGACAATTATACATTTGATCTTTTGAGAGAGATGATGTACAATAGTGATTTCAAAAGGTTTTAAATGAAATAAGAAATCATTAATGTTGAAAGAAGTTTGAGTTCAGTGATAACATTACCAGCTTGCAAACAGCAATATCCCTCAGTTAAACCTTTGCTGTTATCTCCAAAGGTAACCACTGGTCTAGCTTTCTCAACCACATTTGATAGCAGGGCTCTATCTCCGGTCATATGTCTTGACGATCCACTGTCAAGAATCCACACTACCGGTTCCACCTGTTTAATGCCCTGCAACACAAATGGATTAAACCTTCTTCGGAACCCAAACTTGGTTGGGTCCGGCATACTTGTAGAATTGACCTTTGTCAGGCAAAACAACATTCTTAACTTTAATGTTCTCAACTTTCTCAATGACTGGACATTTGACCTTGTAAACAGCCTTAACAAATTTCTGTTTAGGCGTAGGCACAAATGTCTCCTTTCTAGCCTTAGAAGGACTAGCATTCTTAGACCTATCATGCTTCCTATTATTCACATGCTGACAAGGAGTAGTCTTATCACTAGAAACATGCTTACCATTAAAATAAGCATATATCAAATTAAAAGCACAAGACATACAATTAGGAACACCACATACTTTATGAGAGAGATTAACAACATGCAAATTATGCATGATAGACATGGCATTTTTGTTATCCAACTCATGCATGTCTGAGTTAGTCTCAGTTGCTTTCACAACTTTGACTGGAACTTTCGACAAACTTGGCTTGGAAACAACCTTCTCATTAGCATGATCTTCAGCACGTATTTCTTCTTGAATAATAAAGGAGGTCTCATCAAATGGTTCAGCAATTGATTCTTTATAGATGGGTTTATCAACACCCTTAAGCACATGTGGTACTTCCCTACCTTTAGCACATACATGAGGAGGGGAGTTTATGCCTAATTCTCCAATAGAAACATTGTAATCAAAACCTATTCCAGACGTTTGATTAACAGCTTGCTTACTGTAGAACTCTTTAGCCTTCGAACAAGAATTAAAGTAAGATTTAACCTTAGTCTCAAGACCGGTGATCTTGTCTTTGAGAATAGTTTCGAGTTGTCTATAACAGTTAACTCTATTCTTTAGAAAAGATATTTGTTCTTTTAATTTGTCTTGATTAATGTGCACAAGTCTTAATTCATTGACCTCTTTCTCAAGGTTTTTGATCTGCTGACTTAACAGTTCATTATCACGACGAGCACAATCTAAGGAACCTCCTAGATGATAAACTAATTCAGCATCAGTAAATTTTACCTCTTTTCTTGACGATGAAGTATTTCCATCAATAGCCATAAGAGCAAGATTCCCAACTTCTTCATCTTCACTATCAGTATCATCCCAGCTTCTTCCCTTTGCGAGATAAGCCCTTTCAGAGTTACTCTTCTGATTTGAATCATAAGAGTTCTTCCTTACTTGCTTTGGCTTCCTGCATTCTGTGGCAAAGTGTCCCAACTCATTGCAGTTAAAGCATCGAATGGTTCTCCGATCAACCATCCATGTTTTATATCCACCAATGTTAGTGTTAGAGGATGAAGATCCACCTTTCTGGAATCTGTTGTAGTTGGACTTGTACTTGAACTTGGGATTTCTTTTGAATCTGACATTGGAGAATCTCTTGACAATCTGGGCCATTGACTCATCTTCCAATTGCTCCAGCTCTTCCACGGAGTAAAAATCATCACCAGATTGATTTGTAGTAGGATGATCATATTCTGCTACTAACACATTTTCTTCAGCCTTGGAAGACTGTACCATTCTCTCTGACTGTTGAGATTGTTGTTGTTGTTGACCTTCAACTACTAGAGCAGTAGATGTGCTGACCACTCTATCTTTCCCGTAGACTTCCTTCTGCCGAATCTGCTCCAACTCATAGGTTTTTAACACACCATAGAGCATTTCCAAAGAAATCTCACTCAGATCTCTCGCTTCTCTTATGGCAGTGATTCTATGTTCAAGATGAGTTGGCATTGTTAAAAGGAACTTTTTGTTGATCTCCGTGATTGAATAATATTTTCCATTTATATTCAGGTTGTTGATCAATGCATTGTACCTCTCGAACACTTCAGTAATTCCTTCTCCCGGATTGGATTTAAAATGTTCATACTCAGAGGTTAGGATCTCTAACTTGTTCTCCCTAACTTCCTCTGTGCCTTCATTAATCACCTCAATAGTTTCCCACATGTGTTTGGAATTTTTACAGTTCATCACATGTCTGTTCATCAAGGGATCAAGGGAATCAACTAAAATTAATTGAAGGCTGACATCCAAGGAGGCTTCTTCCTTTTCAGCAGGAGTAAAATCTTCAGGCTCTTTTGCATAGGTTCTAGCTTTGGTAATCACAACATCATTTTCTATAACCTCTGGTTCAATAACCATCAGAATTTTTGGACCCTTCTTTAACAAGTTCAGATATTTGGGATTTGCCACTTGTAAAAACAAGAGCATCTTCTTCTTCCACATAATATAATTTTCTTTATTAAATAGTGGAATTTTAACGGTTCCAACTTTTTGTGAAGTGATTATGAATTTTTGAATAAATAAAAATTCAAGGAGTTGAAAAATCACAAAAGTCTAGGATCTTGATTTATTCGTTAATCAGAAGGCTCTGATACCAATTGTTAGGTCCGAATATGTTTGTAGAAGGGGGGGGGGTTGAATACAAACTATACCGTTTAATCGAATTTAGTGCGGAATAAAAAATTGAAACAAAATTCAAGTTAAATATAATATTATTAAACTTGAATGGTGTTACAACAACGGTATCGATTACAAGGGATTAATCTCAAATTAATTATCATAAATCTAGAATAAATTCGACATGAACTTTTTTTATTTTTGCAATAAAAAGAATCAAATGCTAAAAGCAATTTGAGATTAAGTTCTAGGGATTTTGATCCGCTAGATAGTTACACAAGAACAAGAGAATGATTTCTAGTGGTTTGGATTTAACTTTAAAACTAGAAATGTATAATCTTGAATTCAGCAGAGAGATGAAATATTTCTTCTGCGGCTGCTGTTCTTGAATTGGTTGATGTGTTGTAGTCTATTGTAATTGTCTGAATTGGTTGTCTTTATATTCAGTCACCATAAATCAACTGAACTGGCGAGACAATCGGTGAGACAATCCGTTGAGCTAGCAAGACAATCTGTTGAACCACCATGACTTTCGGTGAGACAATTGAATGAACTAGCAAGACTATCAAAATGAACTGGCAAGACAATTTTCCTTCCAGTAGAACTTTCGGTGAGACAATCAGGAATGGCCTGGCATGACAATCGGTATGACAATCCAGATTGTCATGCCAGTTCAATCTCAATTGTCTATTTGAATTAAAACTGATTTTAATTCAATTATAATTCAGAAAATTCTTAATATTAATTCAGAATTAATTAATTAATTTAATTAATCAATAAATTAATCTTTGCAGATTTAATTTATTTTCTTAATTAAATTATATGACTTAATTAATTAATAGATAATTAATACTACTCATGAACAACAACCATTCTTCTGAAAATCTTCTGAAAATTATGAATCAATTCCACCACTTCAATGTTGACACTCGATGTACTGTCTGGTTCATGAGTGCTTAACTTCGGTGACGTTTCTTCATGTCTTGACTTTAATAACTTGATTTTCTTCAGATTAAATCCCTGTAATTGATTGATACCCTGACAAGATCTCTGTCACTTGATTAAATCCACAATCTTGATTTATATCACTGAGGCTTGATCAATTTCTTGAACTTCTTCCAGTGAAGTAATTCCTCAAGTCTGTAGATGAACATTATTTCTGAATCCTTTGACAAATGTTACTTTGTGAGATCTCTTTGACGGTAGATCCACTATTTACTTGTTACATTCTTATTTGAGTTGAGTCAAATCCTCGAATAAACAAATAGGCTATGACATATGCCTTTCATCTTAAGTTATAACATTTTATAATTCAGAAAAAGTTTCAAGAATTCCATTCAACCCCCTTCTGTAATTCTTGTTCCATTGTTAGGGACTAACACTTCATAATTTCCTTTATTTGAATTATTTATTACTTGTAGATTAGAGAGCTAGCTTTATATTCTGGTCGCGCCTTCTCCTCAAAACGCACCCTCCTATGATGATCTTCTCAGGTGAATGCTAGTATTCTTATTATTGTTCATTTATGGAATTATTGATCGAGGACGCGTCTACAATTATGGGTGTGCACAAATGAAGGAATGGAATACTTGAGGATAATCCCCACAATATTGTTATAAGATTACACTTTGAAGTACCAAATGCCTTGTGAGAGTTGCACACTTTTATATAATATCTCTTGTTTCTTACGTCGAGTTAGCTCATATAGGCTTAGAGATGTGGTGCATAAGTGGTAAGCCTCTCTCAAAAAATCAAGGTTAAAGTTGTCAAGAAGAGAAGGGGTATTTATAGGTGAAGGCGGGAAGAAATGTGAATGACACTTGTGAACGAGACAAAGAGTGAGGGCACGCCGTCATGGTCAACAATGAGGATAAGATTCTGAAGACACAACCTTGATTAAGAATGTGCCCTCATAGAGGAAGATGCGGAAGACGCACACTCATGCGATTGGAGGATGACACAAATTTTTGCTTGGATTTAGATATTAGAATTTCAATTTTGTTTCCAACTTTATATGGAATTCGTGGGTAGTTGTTATAGCCAAAATTTGGTATGGGATCATCTCGGGTCAAATACAGGTCAATTGGAATCGAATTGGGCCAAAATGATGACGCACTCTAAGGGTAGGAAGCACCTAATATTGAGTGAAGTATGTAATATGAGTCATTTGGAAGTAAGATGCAATGGGTGCACCCCATAGAGTGAGGACGCGCCCCAGGGTTGGACGCGCTATCATTAGATGAAATTTAGGATATGGTTTATCTATGTGTTTGGATTACAATACAAGAAAGAATGTGTGAACTCCACAGGGTGAGTACGCGCCCTAGCCTAGGGAGATGCATACTTTTGGATTCATTTGGATAGTTGGGTGTGTCTTCACCTAGGACAAGGAAAACAAGGACAAGTTCAGGACAATGCAAGCATGAAGGATTATTTTTACTAACATATTTGTTGTAGGTAC
This sequence comes from Apium graveolens, assembly GCF_009905375.1. Taxonomy (NCBI): domain Eukaryota; kingdom Viridiplantae; phylum Streptophyta; class Magnoliopsida; order Apiales; family Apiaceae; genus Apium; species Apium graveolens. Next base: position 249,150,574 of record NC_133648.1, on the reverse strand, counting down.
TCTTTGAAGAATTCCCTCCTTGAGTCGTTCAAGGAGGGAGATGTCCGTTAAAATCTTGAAGGCCTCCAGGAGTATGCCTGATTATTGAAGGCCTCCTCCTTTATTCAACGGGTGTCCTCATTGGGGATGCGGGGTTACCATTGGTGTGTGCTTTGAGAGTTCTATTCTTGTATTCAAAGGGTGTCCTCGTTGGAGAACTTTGGAGTCATCCAGCACTTTACACCCAAGAGCTTGGGATCACCTATCCTATTATCTGGCGGGTTATCCTCATTCGGGGGACAGGGACGCGTATGACATTTGGGGTGAACCATGACTATACTTGCGTTCGTAACTCAAGGGAAATAGCTATAGCGGAATGTTATCCTTGTGCAGGGAGATGCATTATCCGTGAAGTCCTGCGATTACAAACGAGCCTTGGGCCTTCGTGGTTGGACCTCATAGTTGGACATTCCTAAAGCTAGCGGGAGTTGGATTCTGGAGGGACTTCTACCAGGCCTAGGAATATGAAGTCTAAACCCATAAGATTTCTTGTTCCCAAAACTACGTTGGCTTGATTCCCCGTAAATATAGATACGTACGCAAATTGCAAGGGGTCTGTAACGAGAGTCTTAAGGAGCCACCACCAACCCTAAGCAATCTAAGCCTCCAATTCATCACAACCACCATACTCAGCTCACTTTTCAGGTGAAAAACCACCATCGTAAATCTTGATTCCGATAACGAACCTCAAACTTTGTTGATACCAAATTTCTTCATCAACAACAGGTGTCGTTGGTTGTGTAGTTATTAATTGATAATCAGGACGTGCTACTGAGTTTGAAAGCCATGCATTAATTTCTAATACTACACATGATTGTGCTGTCTGGTTCCGGTAGAGTCACAAATTAACATTTTAATCAATGATACTAATTCACCCATGCAACATGCATTGCATTCTACAAGGTTTATTTCAGAAGTGCCTTATTCGAATTCCAACAACGGTTATTTTGTTTCAATATCTTGGAAAGACAATGATTTATTAATAAAACAACTGAAAAATATATTCCAGTTTAATCAGAGGAAATTGATTTGATATCACATGTCTGACTATTTATCTTAGTGATATGTAATTTTCACCTGACTGTCGTAAAAAGTCATCCTCGAAATTAACCTGAAGGAAGCTAAAATATGCAGGTCACTTACCACATTACAAGTAAACATGAGAAAAACAATCCAATATAAACATTACAACATGTTACGGTATCTATAATGAAGCTGACCGGGGGATTGGGATAAGGCATGAAAGAGGCAGGGGCTAGTAGGAATATCAAAGAAATAATCTTTGGAGAGGTATCCATAAGCAACACCAAAGATGGCACCTTCAGCTGCACTTTTCATTGTTGTCGCTGCGTCCTCCAAAGATATAGCTAGCCATGACCAGGAGCGGGACCAAGAGGGTGCCTTAAACTTGGTGCTTAATGTTGATGACGACCACTTATGTGAAAATGCTATATATATTTATATCATATCAAAAAGGTTGAAATGATATTATGATTAATTGTAAGAAATTATTTGAATCATTATTTGATTTTTTTTGAAAAATTGTTGCTAAATTTTTTATATTAAATTATTATTTTAATGGACTTAAACCATACTATCTTACTCCTAGTTATAAATAGAATATATGGTTTTAAAAATTATCGATGTTTTCGATTAAGCACCCGATTAATTATTATAATATACTTTGCTGATTCAATTTTAGTCGTTGGCTAATTTTTTTAAACTAATATATTAAATCTAATAAATTAAATATAATTATATATTTTAAATTTATCTAATTAGTAGTTCGATTAGTCTGTTCGAATTAATAAATAATTAACTGATTAATCATTCTAATTAACATCTCTAAGGACTAATTTAATTCTCGTCATTAAAATATGGATAAGAAGACATATTTAGAATTCAAACATTTTGCCTTGACAAAGAAAAGAAATAGAATACATATATTTTGAGAATAAATGACTTATATGTAATTATGTACTGCATATAGTATTATAAAAACTAGTTTACTGAGTCGCGCTTCGCAGCGGCTATCTAAAATAATTTATCGTCTTTTTTTTTTGTTTTCTAATCGAATCTTGATCATTTGAAAATTATGAATAATAAATAAACACCTTAAATTAAAAGGTTTGAAAAATCATTTTCTCTTTAAATATTTTATTTCAATGAGTCGCTCTCTCATTATTCACAAATTATCACAAAATTATATTATGTATTAGTCAATAATTGTTGTGCAAGACATGCTTGTACTATAACAAGACTAAGTCAAATTGACAGTCCTAAGTAAGTTGTATAATAATCTAAGTTTGCATTTTGTATTGTATTACTTGAGTCTGTAAAAGTGTAAATAGATTAGACTGGGGTATTTTTCTGTAAACAGTCTCAAGCCTAAGAATAAACTCTGGAAGAAGATCATGAAGATCATGCCTCATAGACATTATGAAGAAACTTGGAGTTGAATAAATATATTTTGAGAAAAATATTCTAAGTCAAGAATTTTACAAGTCACAGATCAAGTCATATAGAGAAGTCATTCGAGAACTTCAAAATGACTTATCGAGAAGTCAAAAATAACTTATCGAGAAGTCTCGGAGATAGCGACAAGCCAAATGAAGATATGAAGATATGAAGATTGGAGATATGGAAAGATTTAGAGTTTACTTTTAGTATGGTTTAGTACAGTCTATTGTACGTTGTGTAAACCAGTGTTTACTAATATATAAAGTAAATACCGATCCTTTGGTTTTATTTGTAACAAATAGATCTAAAAATCTTGTAACTCTCTTAAGAAAGCAATTGCGTTCTTTATCAACAAAGAACCCATAAATTTGTAGCAGGACATACCTGATTTTAATATAAAATTAAGTGAGTTTTGAAGATAGTGTGTTTATGTGCATGTTTTATTATTTCTGTTAAAACACTTTATCTCTGCAAGTTAGACTACTTTGTTCACCATATCGATAACAGTTCAAAAAGATTAAATTTAATTCAAAACACATTCACACCCCCCCCCCCCCCCCCCGTGTTGTATTCATTACCTAAAAAGTGGTATCAGAGCAAAATATGAAAGAAACAGATTAAAGAACTTGAAAGAATGAATACACAGAAGCTTAGTAGTATCAAGATCCCTACCTTTGATAGATCTAACTACACATTATGGAAAAAGAAAATGATGATTTTTACAAGGATGGCCAACCCAATTATATGTTCAGATTCTCAAGAATGGCCCTTTCACCCTCATGGAAAGAGTTGAGAAATCTACAGATGGAGACATGGTCATTTCAGCTCATTATGCTCCTAAGGATCCTTCACAATACACTTAACCTGAAAAAGAGAAAGTCTTTCTGGATAGTGGCTTGCAACTGATCTTAATAAAGTCACTTGACAATGTAATGTACAATAACACTGTCAACTGTGACACATCCAAACAGATCTGGGAGAAGATAGAGATTCTATGTGAAGGAACAGAGGAAGTTAGGTCAAATCAAAGAAGGATTTTAGTATCTCAGTTTGAGGGTATTATGGCTAAACCAAAAAAGGAATTACTGAAGTTTTTAAGAGATTTAATAAACTTATAAATGACTTGAAGCTACATGATAAATATTATGAAGCTGAATTAACCTAAGGTTCCTTCTAGCTCTTCCTGACCATCTTGAACATGAAATATCAGCTATCAGAGAAGGAAGAGATCTAAGCATAATGACTTTGGAAGTTCTATATAGAATCTCGAAAACTTATGAACTTGAAATGCAGCAAAGAAAGTCATTGAAAGCACATCATGGACATGTTGTTGATGGTTTCAGTGCTTTGATTGTAAATGACAGAGAAGAAAGTGAAGATGAGCAAGACAATCAAGTTTCAGTTATTCAAGATGTAACGACCGAGAATTTTGCGTCGTAATTAAGAAAGTAAAGTATGTGTTATGTGATGAGATTATGTGATTAAGTGGTGATTATTTGTCTTATCTGTATACTAGAGTTAAAGAGCGTGGATAAAAACGTTCCAATTTAAAGAGTCAGCTTAGAAGTCAAGCTGTGGTTTCGGGCCGTCAGGTAGAACGGAACCCGTCCTAAAATGGAAATTAAATGATATAAAATGTGAATTATATGTGAAGTAAATGAAAGAAGTATTTCGTCTTAAGAGACGTGTTGATTGGCAAAGGTAATGAGAAGCGTATTCGAAACGCTGAGCGTCGGGCCGTCAGGCTGAACGTGACCCGGTACGCGTAAAAAGGGAATAAAGATTAAAGAGGGATAGATTCTATGATCAGACCTGAGTCGTTATGTGACTATATGCGTGTGATTGCTTGACTGTGTGCATGATTATATGTTCTGTGTTAATTTCTGTGAATTTTAAAGGAATTATGTGATTTACATAAGGGTTTATTTAACCTTCGTGCATTTTTATAAAATCATCTGAGATGGATAAAAACATGGGACTTGTTCTGTTATCTTCGTAGAGGTCTTAGAGACTTTTTAAAAATGATAAGTGAATTAAATTGTGGGTCTTGGCATTTTTAAATTGATTTTATGTGGAAAAGGTATTTATTAAGGCAAGTTTGCGAAATTCATATAAAATCAACCGCTCGCTTAAATTCTTATTATGAGTAATGGATGAAAAGCTAATTTCGAGACCTACGCGTTAAAAATGTTATTTTCAATAATTCTCGACTTTCCGAGAGAGATATATTTTGTATTTGAATTTTATCGCATTTAAGTAAAAAGAAAAGGAATGAGAGATTAAAAGGAAGTTGGTAAATTACTAGATTGCCCTTGTTTCTAAGTGCTATATATAATCCACCTTTCTTTCTTTTCTTTCTTTTTGTGCTCTCACTTTCTCTTCCCTCCTTTCTCTCTTTCTCTCCCGAACTCTCACTCTCACTCTCTCTCTCTCTCTCGGCAACTCTCTCTCTCTCTTTGATTTCTCTCGGTATTCCTCTCTTTTCTTTGATCAAACACACCAATCATCCCTAAATCTTCTTGTTAAACACTTATTTGTAGGTAGAAGTGTTTGCATGTGTGTGATTAAGCTTGCATGTCGATGTGTGGGTGTTGTGTGTGTTCGGTGTGTGTGTTCACCCGAGAACCACATGGTTCTTCTTGTTGTTGATTGATGTTATCTTGTTTAAAGCTTGATTCTTTGCAAACAAATGATAGAAAAGATGTGCATGTTAGTTATTTTGCGTAATTGACGGAAATCGGGGGTTTCGTGGTTGGACACCCTCGAATGAGGGCACCACCGTGAAGCCACCGCCACCGGTGATGAACTCCGGTGAACCGGTGGTGAGTTGTGATGTGAAAACTGAACTCTACACAAAGTACACTTAAATTTTCGTAGATGCATGTGGTGTTTTTCTATATAACCGAATGGGTTTATGTTCTTAAAGTGATAAAGTTGATTTTTGACCATGAAATCAATAGTGGATAGTTGTTAATAAAAGTTGTAATTTATAAACTTGAAATGATGCATGCATGTTAAGATTTCTTGAAAATTTGGAAAAGGGTTTTTGGCTTCTTTGATAAAAATCGAGTGGGTGTTTGATTAAATGATTCCTTTGATTGTAAATGAATGTGTGCATATGATTGTGCTTAGAAAAATCAAAAATTGAGGTTGCATGTGAATCTTTGCTTCGGGTTTTGTGGACTTTTGCTTCGGCTTTTGTTAATAAAGAAGAGGGAATCGGTTTTTGCTGGTTAATCTTGTTGAATACTAAGTTTATGTGGCTTAAATGTGATTGCATGATAGTTTTAAAGAAGATCAATTAGTGCATGTTAAATGAATAGTCTTTGAGTTGAAAACCATGTTTTTGCCGAATGAAAACAAGATAAAAGGGGGTTAATTATTGATTGAGCAAATGCATGTTGGTTGAATGAGTTAGATGTTGTATGGAATGATCTTGTTAAAAACTAAAATAGGTAGAGAATGTGATGTATTGCCTTGTATGTCGATTTATGGAAAAAAACTCGAATGGATTCTTAGGAATAAAAAGGCAAAATTAAGTTGATTTAATGGCTAAGTAAGATTTTGATTGCATGACAAAAATTAAGAAGTGTTATGTTCGAATTTTGGTAATTAAACGGAAGTGTTGATTTTGATCTTAATAAAAGTAAGATTCGGATTTTTTGGTTAAAAAGGGATGAATTTTAAGTGCTAAATGATCCTTGTGAATTGCATTAGTTGTGCTTGCTTATATGAGATTGAAAATGAATATATGTGGATGTGTTTTTGTATGTGTGGTTCGAATTAAGGAACAAAGGAAAAGGTAATTAAGTTGATTAATATAAGCGATAGTATGCACGTAAATGTTTGGTTTAAATAAGGTCTAGTACTCGTAAAAGAGTCGTGTTAGTGTGATTTGAGAAATAGCCAAGGTCAAGCAAGTACCTTTGATTGCTACGTATATGAGGATATAAAAGCTACGAGAAAGGATTATGCTATGTGCTAAGTGCTATGTGCTTATATGTATAAGCTATACTCGTATAGTTCGAGTCAAAAATATAATCGAGTTATCGTATAGTGTGATCGTTCCGGAAACGAGAGTTGGGAATCTAATTAAGGTTTTGGTTTTTATTGTAGAATCGGAGCGTGAGGGCATTCGGGCTAGGAAAGGGAAAAGTATATTAGGTGGCAGTAGTTCAACCCTCAGGAAAGCAATTTCAGGCAAGTAACTCTGATTACTTGTGTAAATGATTATAAAGGAAATGTTGTTCATACCATGTAGAGTATTGAACTGTTAAAGTATGAAACCCTTGCTTTATGAAACCCTGATATTGATGTGAAGTACCCTTTGTTCTTGATAACCTGTTATTGATAAGCCTATTGATTTCACTCATTGATAACCTAACCTTTCTGTTCAAGTTACCTATAATGCCATGATCATATTGAACCTTTAATTATCTTGGTTAACTTTGTTTAATGATATTCTGTTTCTTTTGATCACCCTATTGATCTCCAAATCAATGTTTATCCTTCTAGTTTAGTGTCTTGTTATCCTTGATACAGAATTCTTGAGAATTGTTCCTTGTGTATCTTTGATTCACTCCCTGAACTTTGTTTTATTTAAATCTGAATGAAGAATGAGTTTCGACTTGAAAGAGTCCGAATGATTTCAAAGGCTTGGTAATGATAAAATGAATTTTAGAAAACCTATTTGTTTTTTTTCCAACTCAAGGTTTTCCGAATGAATTCCTGATGGATTGGATTGAGACGTAAGAGGCTAGTGGGACTAGTCCAGTCATGGTAAGAGGCTAGTGGGACTAGTCCAATTTAAGGCTGAAATTATGCCGAATGGTACCTTAAAGACCGGAATGGAGGTCGATACGGGCAGATCACCCGTATATAATGAAATGGAAAGATAAGTGATCTAATCAAGGGTTCTAAATGATTATTTAAAAGGGAACTGAAACTTTTGTTCAGTAAATGGATTTTTGGAAATGAAAATGGTTTATATTGTTTTGAAAAGAGTTGATTATGTTATTGTGGAGCTTAAAGCTCAGAACCCTGATTCCTGAAATTATTGATCATATGAATGATTCTATATCTTGAAATACTGTTGCTTTCCTCTATCGAAAGATCTATTTTGATCCTATAATGATTTGTGTTGAATGTCGGCTTTCATCCTGTTTCGAGCCTTGTTTCTTGAAAGCCCAACTATTCTTCGGATACCTTTCCTTATCCCAAAGAAAACAAAAATGAATATACAGAAATCTGCCACCTAGATTAGCCAGAGTAGAATGCCCTAGTTTATTCAAAGTATATTGAGATTTGATATTGTAGAACTGCTATATAATTACTTGCTGAGTTTTATACTCATTGTTTTGTCTTAATCTAACCATGGCAGTTAAGCAAGAAGATGGCCAGGCTTAGGCGCACTGCTCGTAAGAGCGTACCTGGTGGTCCCTACTGTATTGAGGGCTTCCAGTTGCCAGAGCAGGTAGTACAGGTTATGAGTGAGCTCGCGCCTAGTAAGAGGTGTTTAAAGATACAATGGGTTATCTGTCGGTTCCCAGCCGGAATCGATATGGATTATTCAATAATATTTTGGGTTTGTAAGTTATATTCTATGATTGGTAGTTGTAATCTTGTCTCATACTTTATCCTGTTGATCCTGTTAGTAGTTAATCGGGGTTTATGCATATTTAATTAGTAGATTAGAGGTGTGTGAGTCCTCATTTCCTAACCCCGAGATTGAGGGCGTCACACAAGATGCAGAACCAAAGAACAAAAAATCTCAGAAGCAAGTTCTGTTGGAGTTGGAGGAAGATGAATACTACACCTTGGATTAGCTAGATGAAATGGTCCAATCCATGAATTACTTGGCTAGGAAATTCTCCAACATAAGAGTCAAGAAGCTAAGGTTTTTCAAAGGCAAGGGACAATCTTCCAACATCAACAATCGGAAACCAAAAGCTTAGTACAATTCAGCTAGCAAATGTGGCTACAAAACATGATCCGTGGACAGATCAAAGAATTGGGTCACTTTGCTACTTAATGCAGGAAGCCCAAAAAGGTGAAGAAGGATCAATCTTACTTGGAACTGGAACCAAAGTATGAAGCTCTCTTGAAACAATAGTCTGGAAAAGCTTATATTGCAGAAGCAAAGAGTTGGGATGACACTGATAATGATGATGAGGATGTAGAAGTTGGAAACTACGCTCTAATGGCTTTTGAGCATAAAGAAGCATCCACTTCAAAGCAAAGGTACCAACTCTAACCACCATTGATTTAAATGCTAGTCAATATAAGGAGAATGTGGAAAATATGAGTGTAGAGATGTTTCATATACACACCAGCATGGTAGCAGCTACTAAGGAGGTAACAAAAGCTAATGAGAAGTTTGAGAATGAGAAGAAAAGGCTTCATTTGCTGTTTGTGGAGCTTGAGTCTGTCAAACAAGAAAATGAATATCTGGAAAATAAGCTAAAGTGTGCTGCTGAAATTGAAGCTGTGTTGAGGGAGAAGCTGGAAAAGAATGAAGTAAAGTTGAAGTCTCTCAGGAATGCATCTGAGTTGGTTGGTCAGTACTCAGTACCATAAGAAGAACAAGCCATGTGATAACATAGCTATTGGTCTTTATTATGGTACTTTAAATAGCAACAAGAAAGTGGTAGGTGGTAAAGTAAAAACATATGAAAATAAAGATGTCCCAGCTATGCTGAGAAAGGTTGGTTCACCTATGTTCAAAGCATGTGAAGTAGTCTTCAGTGAAGAAGAGTTGATCATAAAGCTAGAAATTGCTTATGAAGACAATGAAAAGAAAAATGAAGAAACAACTCCAACTTCCAAAGTTGAAAAGAAGCCCATGGTCAACCAAGATTCCAAGTCACCTGTCAAGGAAATAAAAACTGAAGATGCAAGAAAGAAGAAGAATAGAAATGAGAAGATTGGGATAAACAAAAGTAACAACTTTGCATTTGTTGCAGATGCTCCAAGAAAATAATGTAAAAAATATGGCTCTGTGAATCATCTAAATCACCTAAAAAGGTTGTTAGCAAGCCAGTAGAAGGAGCATGAAAGTACAATGAAGCAAATGCAAATAATCCCTACTCATTCTGTGACAAGTTTGATTGCATTCCTTGCAACTTGAAAGTGATGAAAAGTTTCCATAAGCTGAGAGTAGACCTCAAAGAAGTAGATGCTGGGTCTGCATAAAAAAGGGAGAATACACAACAATCCATGAACACTATTCTTTCTGAATCCACTCATTCTAGTTCTGCACATTCTGTAAACAAGAAGAAAGTACCCAACATTGCTTGGGTTGCTAAACACACTTAATTCTTATTGTGTGCAGTGCAAAAGGAAGAAAGTCATATGGATCATAAATAGTGGATGCTCAAGATATATGACAGGTTATATGGCCCTGCTATCACAATTTGAGAAGAAGGCTGGTCCATTAGTGACTTTTGGAGACAACAACAAAGATTTCACAATGGGATATGGCAAACTAATTTCTGGAAATGTTGTCATAAAAGATGTAGCACTGGTAGCTGGTCTTGAAGTGAATCTTCTTAGTGTCAGTCAATTTGTAGACAAAGGATTCAAGGTTTCATTTGACAAAGAAGAATGCATTTTTATCAGCAAAAAGACTGGTGAAGTTGCTCTGAAAGGAGCAAGGAAGGGAAGCTTATTTATTACAAACTTGGACTCAACAAATGAAGATAAAACTTGTTGCTTCTACACCAAGGTATCTGTAGAGCAAATCAAGATGTGGCATAAGAAACTGTCTCACTTGAATTTCAAGACAATCAACACTCTAGTAAAAAAGGAGTTAGTAAGAGACATGCCTCATCTGGAGTTTGCTCAGAATGAAGTTTGTGAAGCTTGTCAAAAAGGAAAAATGAAGAAATCAAGTCACAAGAATAAAACTATGAATTCTATAAGTGCACCTTTGTAACTTATTCACATAGATTTATTTGGACAAGTCAATGTCCTGTCAATTTCAAGAAAGAAGTATGCATTTATGATGGTGGATGACTACTCAAGATACACATGGGTAGAATTTATGCACTCTAAAGATGAAACTCCACACATCATAATTGAACACATCAAGAAAATTGAGAAGCAGGCTGAAGATCATGAATGTGTGAAAAGATTGAGGAGTGACAATGGCACGAAATTTAGGAATGCAACCTTAACATAATTCTGCAAAGACAAAGGTATTGTTCAAGAATTCTCAGCTGTTAGAACACCTCATCAAAATGGGATATTTGAGAGAAAGAACAGAACACTAGTAGAGGCTGTTAGAACAATGTTGTAAGATGCAAAATTGTCAACAAGTTTTTGGGAAGAACCTGTGAACACTGCATGCTATACTCAAAACAAATATCTCATTAACAAGAATCTTGGCAAATCACCCTACTCAATCTTGTCTAAAAGAAAGCCTATTGTGAAGCATCTTCATGTGTTTGGAAGCAAGTGCTATATTTTTAAGGACAACTCTGAATATGTGGGAAAAATTTGACTTTAAAGTTTTTGAGACAATTTTTCTGGGATATTCATTGGAGAGAACTGCCTGCAAGATCTATGATTCGAATGAACAAATTCTAAATATGATTAATTTCTAAATATTTATTATCTTCCCTATTAATTCGAAATAATTCGAATAAACCAATTCTAAATAAGATTGACTTCCAAATATTTATTATTTTCCCTATTAATTCGAATGTTTAAAAGGAAATTTAATTTTACTGAATTTAAATTGAGGAGCTCAAGAAAAGTAGATAGATAATTTTTAGACAATTCCGGAGCTCCTGGGAGTTTTCCTTTATATATATAAAGAAGAATATATTTATTTAAATATATATTTTATAGCACTTGTCTTTTAAAAGTACCTAAAGATTAGGACCCCTACAGAGAAAAAATAAATTTTAATATTAAAAAATAGAGAAGTTCTAAAAAAAAAGATAAATATAATTCATATTACATCTCCCGAAACTCTACTTTATATATATCAAGAATACTTCTTTATAGTAAGTTTGAAATTCAAATTAAATAGGGGTTTGCAATTTAAGTTAGTTGAAAAAAGATAAAATATATTTAAACAAATTCTAAATACGATTAATTTTTTAAATATTTATTATATTCTCTATTAATTTGAATGTATATATATTCCTTTATATAATACTAGCTTTATCCCCGTGTGTTGTGCAAGACATGCCTGTACTTTAACAAGACCAAGTCAAATTAACAACCCCAAGTAAGTTGTATTGTAATATTAGTTTGCATTTGTACTTGTAACATTTAAGGTCTGTAAAAATGTTAAAGGAGCAAACCAGAGTCTTTTTGTTTAAACAGTATCAAGCCTAAAGATTTTATATGGAAGAAGATCAAGAAGGTCTTGCCTCAAAAGAATTTTGAAGAAGGTTGGAGTTGAATAAAACTGTTTAGATAAAAATATTCTAAGTCAAATATCTCTACAAGTCATAGATTTAGTGTTATAGAGAAGTCACTCGAGAACTCCAAGTGACTTATCGAGAAGTCAGAAAAGCATATAGAAAACTCACAGAGATATCGACAAGGCAAATTGAAGACATGAAGATTGGAGATATCGACAAGTCATTTCTTCACTAGAGAATTCATAGTTATCGACAAGTCAACATTCATGAGAGAACTCTGAGTTATCGATAAGTCAAATCCCACTAGAGAACTCAGAGATATTGATAAGCCAAAATTCACTAGAGAACTCTGAGTTATCGACAAGTCAAATTTGACTAGCGAACTCTAAGTTATCGATAAGTCAATAAGCCACTAGAGAACTCAGAAATATCGATAAGTCAAAGTGAAAATATGAAGACTAGAGATCTCGACAAGCCAAATTTAATATGGAGTATTAGAGATCTCGATAAGCCAATATACTTATCGAGATGTCAAGTTCTCTATAGACCAAATGGAAATCTCGAGGTAAAATCTCAAAGTACAAAAATTGCAAACCAGTTCAATATCCAAGATCTACAATCAACAAACAATCCAAATAGCTGGATTGACAAGTCTACAAAAAGCAGTTTGAAGGATGTGCAAGATTAACGGTGAAGATTAACTGACAAAGGAAGATCAAAGTAAACACATGATGCTAAGATATGCTAAGCCAGAAATGGAAGATACACTTTTCCTAAAATGGAAATGACAAGTGACGGTTTACTAAAATTAATAGCATGTCTTATTGTACACTTATAAACCAGCAGTTAACTAAGTTATAAAGTTAACACTGGTCCTTTAGTCGGTTGTAATAATTTAAATAGAAAATCTTGTAACACTCTCAAGAAGAAGCTAAGTTTTTTATCAACAAAGAGCCTATAAATTTTGTAGCAAAAAATTCTTAATTTTAATATAAAATTAAGTGAGTTTTGAAAAGATATGTGTTCTTTATTATTGCATGTTTAATTTCTGCAGTAACACATTTCATTACAAGATTCAATTTACTTTGTTCAACCAGAAAAAGAATTCAAGAAAAGTATAAAAACAGAAAAAACACATTCACCCCCTGTGTGTGTTATTCATTTCCTAAAATCGTGCAATGCACTAGATATCTTATAAATATTTTATATGAACTTTTAATATTGAATTAAATTAATTTTTTTTTCAAATAATTATAAAATGATATCTCTAACTCTATTTAGTTGCTCAAACTTATTCTATTAATATTATTTTTTTTATTTTAGTTGTCGTACTAATTTTTGCTTAAAATTTTATTTCTTTCTAATTTTAAAATTATTAAATTTATACATATTCACTTAATAAATTTATTATACCATATACAATTAAATTTTTTTTTTTTGTACTTTACGCCAATTATGTATAGGATATAATATAAATTAAGAAAATGATAAAAAATATGAGAATTTATAGTTATCATAAATAAGTTGATAATATTATTTTTATTAATATTAACTTGGTTTTATTTACTTTAATTTCTTTATTCATAAAATTTATGTTTTTTGTAATTTTTAATTTAATAAAATTTTATATTTTTGACTATAATTATTAGATGGTGAATATTATAAATTTTAATTTATTTTGTCAAATCTTTTATATTAAAAAAAATTTAATAAAAAAAAAATTAGGTGAATTTTGGTTTGACTTTAAATTAAAAGTGAATTCTTCTTTTATAGAGTATGTCTAATACTTTTATTATATAAATTATCATTTTTTTAAAATTTTCAATTCACTGACGCTTTTTATATATAAAATATTTAAAATTTTGCTTATATTATTTTCACACCTAGTATGTTTTTTAATTTGTTTTTTTCTTTTTATTTATTTATAATGTAATGTTTGTTTGTTATAATATTTGGTGTATTAATTAATTAATATAATTTATTTGTATATTTTTAAGTTTTTTGTTGTGTATTTGTTCTTCTTATTTGTTTGTTTGTTTTTTTAACTTTTTTAAAATCTGTTTGCAATGCACGGGATATCTTATAAATATTTTATATGAACTTTTAATATTTAATTAAATTAATTTATTATTTTTGAAAAAATTATAAAATGGCATCTCTAACTCTATTTAGTTGTTAAAACTTGTTTTATTAAAATTGTTTTTTTTATTTTAGTTGTTATATTGTTTTTTTCTTAAAATTTCATATTTTTATAATTTTAAATTTATTAAATTTATACCATTCACAATTACATTTTTATTATTATACTTTTACGCCAATTATGTATAGGGTATAATACAATATTAAGATAATGAAAGAAAATATGAGAATTTATAAATTATCATATATAAATTATCATAATAAGTTGAAAATATTATTTTCATTAGTATTAATTTGGATTTATTTACTTTACTTGCTTTACTCATGAATTTTATATTTTTTGTAATTTTTAATTTATTAGAATTTTATATTATTGACTCTATAATTTTCAGATGGTGAGTATTGTAAATTTTAATTTTATTTGTCTACTTTTTATATTAAATTTTTTTTAATAAAAAGATTTGGGTGAATTTTTGTGTGGCTTCCAATTAAACGTGATTTTTTAGAGTATGTCTATTATGCTTATTAACTTTTATTTATTTATTTTACAACTTAATGTTCATTGTGATTTTTGTATTTCTTCTCTTTTCAGTGGAATTTTTCAAATCTTTGTTTTTTTTTGTTTTTTGCCAGAAAAGAGCAATTTTATTAATGTTTCAAGTCATTCAACATTACATGCATTAACTTCGGGCTAACATTTCCGTTCCAAGTAAGATCAGCTAGGGAACCACTGCTTCTCGCTAAGAAGTGAGCCACTGTGTTCGCGAACCTTTTAACAAAACTGAGGATCACATGACGTCCTCTTAAATCTGACAAATGTTGTTTACATTCATCTATAACTCTGCCAAAATAAGACAGACTAGCATAAGAGCTCCTTATTGCCTGAACAACCACCAGGCAATCGGTTTCTATAATCACCTTTGGCCAGTTCCTTGATTTAATCCAGCTTAAGGCCTCTCTAACACCAATAGCTTCAGCAAGTTCGGGGTTATATTACCTCGTTTACAACAAGCCTTAGCCTCAACCATACTGCCTTCGTGATCTCTAGCTAGTGCAGAAAAGCTGAAATGTCTGGAGTCCTCGAACAATGATGCGTCAGTATTAATGTGACGACTGAGAATTTTGCGACGTAATTAAGTGAATAAAGTGTGAATTATGTGAAGTGATTATAATTATGTGATTAAGTGTTGATTAATTGCCCTTATTGTATATTAGTATCTAGGAGCGTAATTAGAAGCGTTCCAAATTAAAGAGTCAGCTTAGGAATTAAGCTGTATTGTCAGGCCGTCAGGTAGAACGGAACCCGTCCTAAAAAGGGAATAAAATATATAAAATGTGAAATATGTGTTATTATGTGAAATGAAATGCTTGAGTAAAGTATTGTGTTCTAGTGACGTGTCGGTCGATAATGATATTATAAAGCGTAATTGAAATGCTGAGCGTCGGGCCGTCAGACTGAACGTGACCCAGTACGCGTAGAAAGGAATAATATTAAAGAAGGAATAATTTTAATGACCAGACATGAGTTGTGACGTGTTCATATGTGTGCTTGCTTGTCTGTATGCATGATTACGTGATCTGTTGATATTTTTATGGATTTAAGGTAATTATTTGATTTAAATAAGGTTTATTTAACCTTCGCACATTTTTATAAAATTATCTGAGTACGATAAAGACATGAGATTTGTTCTGTTATCTTCGAAATAGTCCTAAAGACTTTCTAAAAATGATGGACGGATTTATTTGGTGATCGTTGCATTTTAAATTGATTTTTATGTGCTAAAATGCTATATCTAGTACGAACTTGTAAAAATCATATAAAATCAACCATGCGCTCAAAATCTTATTATGAGTAATGGTTGGAAAGCTAATTTTGATATTTACGTCTTAAAATTTTCATTTGCAATAATTTTCGACTTTCTGAGAGGGATATATTCAATATTCGATTTCTATCTTATTTGAGTAAAAAGAAAGAATTAATCAAAAAAAAAGGGATTTAGTAAATTATTAAATTACCCTTGGCCCTAATACAAATATAAACTCACTCATTTTCCCCCTTCTTTCTTCTTTCTTTTCCGTGAGCATCCCCCCCTCTCCCTCACTTTCTTTCTTCCTCTCTCTCTCGAACACTCTCTCTCGGCTCTCTCCCCATCTCTCTTCTCTCTCTTGCATGCAACATCAAACACTCACCCAAATTCAAAGGTCTTACCATCCTTAGCTTCTATTTTCGATATACTACTCAAACACCACCTGCATGTAAGTGTTTGTGTAAGTGTTTATGGTTCCATCTCTATGGTTGTGTTCAAGAAAATACGATTTCTTGATATATGATCATACGAGAAGATTCAAGAGATTTTGTGGTTTAAAACTCAAGATGAGACCCGTTAGGGCACTCTTAAGTTCGACCACCACCGGCCATGATCCAAGAAGAGTTGGTGGAATTTTAAGAAAATTATGTGTTAATGTGATTTTTGAGTTTTATGCCCTTTAAAAATTATATGTAGCCTTTGCATGTTTTGGTTTCTTGAAAAGTTCAAAAAAGGGTTTTGTACTTCCTTTGAAATTTAAGTGTGTGATTGATAAATGGATTGCTATGATTTTTTTTAAAAGAATTTGGATTTGTGTAATTGCTTTGATGCTTAAGAAATCGAGTTTGAGGGTTGCATGTTGGGGATTTTGGTTCGGCTTTGTACTAATAAAAAAGGGAATTAGATTTGGTAACTTGATCTTAGTGTAAACTAAGCTTAATTAGTGTAAAATGTGATTGCATGTTGGTTTAAAAGAAGAACTAGTGAATGCATGCATGTTTAATTGCATAATTTGATTAAGGTTTGAGCCACTAAGTGATGTTTTATTTTGTGATTCGAAAATTGTGATGAAAATGAGTTGAAAGACTAAGTTAAGGTTTAAAACAAATTGAAAATGTGATATAAAACTTTGCATGTCAAGATTGATCTTTGCATGTGTGTTTTCTTGAAAACCCCGAACGGGTCTTATGGTTAAAAAGTTAATTAAGTGGATTTTTGTGAGTTTATATGCTAATTATCTTAATTACTAGTAAGAACTTGGTTGCATGACAATGATTGGATGATGCTTGTGTTCGAATTTTGATAATTAAAAGAAGGTGTTGATTTTCGATTCTTAACATGATTATGATTCAGTTTTTGGACTAAAAAGAATGCAGCTTAATTGCATAAAAGACTTTGTAATTCGTATACCAAAAGAGGTTTATTGTGTTTGATTATGTGTGATTGAAATTGAGTACACTTGGTTATGTTTTAGGTTTATAGCCGAATGGTATATAAGTAGAAAAACGATTGATTTGGTTCCATTACCTTGCTAAGTGATTGCATGTGAAATTCTAGGAGATATGTGATTCATTTGTTTGATTGATTGTTATTATGGTTCGAATTAAGGAATAAAAAAAAAGGGAATTAAGTTATTTGTTATTAAAGAACTATAAGTGACAGTTATGGTCGCAAAGATTTTGTTGTGAATAAATTATGGCTGTGATTTGAAGAATAGTTAAGGTTAAGCAAGTATGAGTCGATTGATGAGTATATAAAAATATAAAGGCTATGAGAAAGGAATGTGTTATGTGCTATGTGCATATGTGTATAAGCTATACTCGTATATTTGAGTCAAGAGTATAATCGAGCTATCGTAATTGAGTAATCGCTCCGGGAACGAGAGTTGAGAAACTGATTAAGGTTTTGGTTTTTATTGTAGATTCGGAGCGTGAGGGCATTCAAGCTAGGAAAGGGAAGGGTATACTAGATGGCAGTAGTTCAACCTTCAGGAAAGCGAATTCAGGCAAGTAACTCTAATTACTTGTGTAAATGGTTATAGAGAGAATATTGTTCATACCATGTAGAGTATTGAACTGTTAAAATAATGAACCCCTGTTATTGATTTGAGATACCCTGTCTTTGATCTTGTAAAACTGTTATTGATAAGCTTATTGATTCGACCCTTTGGTAACCTATCTTTTCTGTTCAAATTATTTGTTATGCCATGAAATGTTATAAACCCTATAATTACCTTTACGAACCCCTTATAATGATGCCATATTCTTTGATCACCATATCCCCTACTGATCCTTGGAACAGTCTGATTCTTTTAACTTAAGTACCTTGTTATCATTGATTCAAAACCCCTAGAATTTCATTTGGCTTATCCTTGATTCATTTCCTTCACTTTGATTTCTTGAAACAGAATCTAAGAATGAGTTTCGACTTGAAAGAGTCCGAATGATTTCATATTCTTGGTAATGATAAAATAAAATTTAGAAAACCTACTCTTTTTCCAACTCAAGGTTTTTCAAACGAATTCCTGATGGATTGTGTAATAACCCCAAAATTTTGAACTTTTTATAACCCTTATGAATAGTGTTTTTGCTGATTATGCTGAATAAGAAAACTTTTCATGCCACACCTTGTAGAGGTTCTTTTATTGTTATTCTGAGATCTTATTAGTACTCTATATGGTATATAAGTGTATGTAAAGATCGCCAGAATCCAAATTCGAACACTTTGATTTTTCCCCGAAAATCCACCAGATACCGAAAGAATTGAGTATAAGGTAACAGGATAAAAAGGATTTAAATTAAAGGATTATAATAGAGGATCATAAAAGGAATATAATGTATTGAGAAAGGTTAAGGAAACCCAAGTAATAAGATCCCGGGTATGATCCCTCAAACGATAAACGAGAACGAAAGTTAAGCGAACCGTATAACAGATCAGCGGTCATTAGCCAAGTAATTAGGAGCTAATCAAAGAGGTTAGTGATGATGATGTCATCACACCAACAAGAAGAGGACAAGTGTGGGAAGATGACATAGGAAAATGACATAAGCATGACCAAAGGGAAAGAAGTGTTGGTTGATTATAAACCACACAAAATTTACCATGGTTAAAAGGTAATTTAGCAAAACAAAAGGCAAAAAAACCAACAAAACAATTCATAACACAAAAACACAAAGTTGACCTTCATTTCCAACAAGAAGCTCTCGGCCTTTATCCATTGCAAAGGAAGAAAAAACTCAAATCCAAGTTCCAAGCTTTGTTAATTAATGAGGTAATTATCAAAGGTTCCTTGTACATAGATATAGATATCCTATAAGTCTAAGCTTCAAATTCCTTCACAATCTCTTCCTAAAATTCATGGAAGAAGAGAGTGAATAGTGATTTTCAAGAACTTGAAATTTTGATCTTGTGTTTTTGTTTAGATAAAGCTTTAGTAAGGATTTTCCAAGGTTGTTTCAAGCTCATTAGTTACTCCTACTCACAAGGAAGGTATAATCTCTTAACCTAGCTTTATTATTGAATATTAAGAGCTTATTATGAGTAGTATAGTTCATGAGAGGCATGATTATTGAATATTTAGAGATTGGTTAGTTTTGTAATGTTTTTGGAGTTGTAAATCTTGGTGATTAGTTAATGAACTTAAGTAAGCTCTTAGTTCATGATTGAGAAATAGTATAAATTGGAAATATTGAGTTGGGGCTTTTGTAGTAAAGAATGGATGAAGTTTGGTTGTAGTGGTGATTTTGGGTTGAATTGTGAATTGATTGGAATGGTTTAAATTTGGTAATCGCGTAAACATAGCCGTCATAATGCCCGATTTACTTTAGACTGCTTTTGTTCTTAACATCAGGACCCGTGAACTCACTATTAGGTTTTGACCATTATCATGATTAGATATTTCATGTTATGAGCTTCGTTTTGATATATGGTTCATTTTGATATGTGGTTCGCTTGAATCCGATGTACGCTAAGACGGTCCATTCCTTAGGAGTCCAGTATTCGGTTGACAAGTAAATCCGACAGGTTCTCCTCTACATGTAGAAAATGGTGAAATTGCACTACTGCGACTGATCATCGTAAGTGGTCTTCCTGGCGCGGCAAACTCCCGTAATGAGTTCATCATCCAATTGGATATTTCTGCAACACTAACCGGAGCATTTCGATCGAAAGGCTACGAATGGGTGGTTGCCGAAGCATTGACAGGGTCAAACACTTATAATGATGTTTCCATCGAATGAAGAATCTCGTAACTTCATTTCCTTTAAAAAAAATATTTCAAAGATTGAATCTATTCAAGTCTTAACTTGTGGTCTCATCTATGGGACGAACTTTTGAAACTTATTATACTTTGAACAGTGGTAGTTCAAGTAGTTTTCTAAAAATGGTATAAGTATAATGAAGTAATTGGTAACTTCATCTTCCTTTAAGCTTATATCCAGTAAGTAATTACCTTACACTTGATAAAGGATTCTAGTAAGTTATCCACTTAGATACTTGCATTATTGTTTACACTATATATTATCTTGCGAGCTGTAATGCTCACTCTTGCTTCATTTATTCATCACACAACAACAGTTAGGAAAGATGGCCAGACTCAAGCAAACCCAGCGCAAGCGCGTGGGAAGCGTCCCGCGTCTTCCCGTTGATGTCGTAGCTACTATAGCTGCAGAGGTAGATCTATTTGTAGATCAGACATTCTACTTTTGGGAATCAATTATGTATAATAATAACTTGTGACAGATAATGGCAATTAACTGTAAACTTATCAAGTAATCATTTTGGGTTGTAATAACTTTTAAATTGTGGATTCAAGGAATTGTACTTATTTCAATTTCATCTCTGAGACTATAACGTGTTGTGGTGTGTGTTAGTGTGGGGTCACAGTATGAGGTTATTTATTATTAATTAAGTTAAGTGATATCGTGGAAAGAAAGACCGTGACGACTCGGATCCCCGACCCCGGATCTGGGGGTGTTACAAATTGGATTGGACGTAAGAGGCTAGTGGGACTAGTCCAGTCATTGTAAGAGGCTGGCGGGGCTAGTCCAGTTTAAGGCTGAAATTATGCCATTTGGTACCTTAAAGACCGGATGGAGGTCGATACGGGTTGATCACCCGTATTATAATGAAATGAAAGATAAAGTGGTCCAATCAAGGGTTCCATATTGATTATTTTAAAAAGGAATTGAAATTTCTTACTCAGTGATTGATTCTTTGAAAATGAAAATGGTTTATATTGCTTTGAAAAGAGTTGATTGTGACATTGTGAAGCTTATAACTCGTGAACCCTGATTTCTATTATTTAATCATTTAACTAATTCCTTATAATGAAAAGGTTGTCTCTTTCCACTTGAAAGATCATTTGTGATCCCGATAATGATTTGTGATGAATGTCGGCTTTCACCTTGCTTTGAGCCTTGTTTCTTGAAAGCCCCAAAACTTTCCCTTCATACCCTTTTTCTTAACCCGAAAGATAGAAATCTGCCACCTAGAACAGATAAAGTAGAATGCCCAGAGATTGATAAAGTATATTGTGGATTTTATATTGTAGAACTGCTCTATAGTTACTTGCTGAGTTATATACTCATATGTTTTGTTTTAATCTAACCATGACAGTTAAGCAAGAAGATGGCCAGGCTTAGGCGCACTGCTCGTAAGAGCATACCTGGTGGTCCCTATCGTGTTGAGGGCTTTCGGTTGCCAGAGCAGTTAGTGGTGTTTTTGAGTGAGCAAGCATTTAGCCAGAGAGTTGTAAAGATACAATGGGTTATTTGTCGGTTCCAAGCCGGAATCGATTATGTTTATTTAATATTATTTTGGGGTTGTAAGTTATATTTTATGATTGGTAGTTCTAATCTTGTCTCATACTTTATCCTGTTTGATCCTGTTAGTAGTTAATCGGGGTTTATGATTATTTAATTATTAGATTAAAGGTGTGTGGGCCTTCATTTCCTAACCTCGAGATTGAGGGCGTCACAATTAACCTTAATCGTATTTATCTGAGGGAGTTTTCAGTGCTCTTCGCCATCTGATGGTGTTATAAAACCAAGAGAATGATCGAACGATCTATCTTGAGCACTCTGCCATTGATTAAGGACAAGAATAGCTGAGCTGACCACTTCCGTTGCCTCCAAACTTTTCTGATTCCAGGCTATATTATTCCTGTTATTCCACAAAGACCAACACATTATACTTATAATCTTCACCTCTTCCATGTTGTACTCCTGAACCATCTCAGAGAACCATTCCATAAAATTCGAGTCTATGCAAACCTGTCTCCTGATGCCTGCTTTCTCCCAGTACAGTTTTGCAAATTCATAATTCACTAACACATGTGCAGCTGTTTCTGAGTATATGTTACATACTGGACATAAATTACACACATTGACGTGTCTATAGATAAGCATGTCTTTTGTAGGTAAAGTACCAGAATTTGCACGCCAAAAGAAATGCTTGATCTTCAATGGGATTTTTAAATTCCACAACTTACGCCAAAATCCTGGGTTGTCCCTTGCGTGCAAAGCTTTCTTTTGATCTCTGAGCATAGCATAAGCACTTTTTACGGAATAAGAACCCATCTTTTCACCTCTCCAATACCATGAATCATCCTGAGATCTTTGTATAGGAATTGACATGATAAAATTTGCATCTCTCCTTGTGAATTTATCATTGACCAAATCCTCATCCCACTGAGCAAAGTTCATGCTCATCATAGAATCAACTGTTTTATCAATCAATGCATTATGGGAGGTTTGAACATAAGGATTCTCTATTGATGGAAGCCACAGATCATTTAAAATTGATATTGTAGTCTCATGGCCTACTCGACAAGCCATACCAGATTTTAAAAGTGCCTGAGTTGCAAGTAAGCTTCGCCATACAAAACTTGGATTAGAACCTAGTTTTTCTGTTAAAAACGTATCTGCTGGATAATATCTAGCTTTATAAAACTTACTAACCAGGGTATTTGGTTGAGTGACCAACCTCCAACCTTGTCTGTCCAGTAGTGCTAGATTAAAATCGTGCAGGTCCCTAAACCTCAAGCCACCTTTCATTTTCTTCTTACACATGTTAGCCCAACACATCCAGTGCATTCCTTTCTCTTTTATGTCCGAAGATTTCCACTAGTATCGACACATAATTCTTTCCATTTTTTTGCAAATTTGGTTAGGCAAAAGGAAGATACCCATAGTATAATTGGGCATGCTTGTGCCACTGTTTTCAACATTATTTCTTTACCTCCTTTCGACAACTGTCTTTTGTCCCAACTCTCCACTTTATGATGCATTCAATCTTTCAAGTACCCAAGGGCTGATGTTTTATTTCTTCCAATCACATTAGGTAAGCCCAGGTACTGCGTACGTTCATCAGCCTCATTAAACTAAAAAATGGTACAAACTTCTTCCTTCACTGCTTGACTAACATTTTGACTGAAAAATATAGAAGACTTAGCATTGTTCACCTTCTGTTCTGAGGCCACTTCGTACACATTTAGAACACTTAAGATTTGACTTGCTGAATCCCTTGTTGCTGCAGAGTAGATGTAACTATCGTCAGCGAAGAACATATGGGATAAAATAGGTGCTCCTCTTGCCACTTGAACACCTCTAATCAACTTTTGTTGTTCCCGATGTTGAATTAGTGCTGACAATCCCTCCATGCATATTAAGAACAAATACGAAGACAGAGGATCCCCTTGACGGATACCCCTCTCCGGAATAATCGAACCAAATACCTTCCCTCCGTGACATATACTGTATTTGACCGAAGTGACACACTGCATAAATAAATTTACCAGCTTCAAATCAAAACCTAGTTTCAGTAACATGGCTTGCAAGAAACTCCACTCGACCCTATCATAGGCCTTGCTCATGTCCAATTTGAGAGCCATCCATCCCTTATTTCCCCTCATTTTCCTTCTCATAAAATGCATTATCTCATAAGATGTCAATATATTATCCGTAATCAAGTGCCCAGGAATAAAAGCACTCTGAGTTTCTGAGATAACGCAATTTATCACTTTCTTGAGTCTATTCGCCAATACCTTCGAGACAATCTTGTATGCTACGTTGCATAGGGATATTGGACGTAGTTCGGTCATTTGAGTAGGATTTCGTGTTTTAGGAACCAAAGCAATATTTGTATCTATAAGATACTAAGATGCTTATCAAATGTCCCATTTGCAAAGAACTTTTTAACTACATTCACGACATCTTCCCCCATGGTACTCCAGTACTTCTGATAAAACCCCGGGCTCATGCCATCCGACCCGGGGGATTTATCCGGGTGCATATGGAACAGTGCATCCTTCACCTCTTTAGTGTCAATATCATCCAATAAAACACTGTTCTGAACATCTGAAATTCGAGTAGGAACTGACGCAACAATCTCATTCTATTCTGTGTTAGTGGCTTTAAAAAGATTAGAGAAATATTCCAGACCATTATTCCATCCTACTAGCTGACCTGCATTATTAGCCAGAAATGTAATATGATTTATTTTACGCCGCATTTTTGTAGACGAATGAAAGAACTTACTATTCTGGTCCCCCTCTCTCAACCACAATTGCTTGGAACGTTGACGCCAAAAGATTTCTTGTTGGCTATAAATCTCTTTTAATTTCTTTGATTCCTCCTTATACAGCTTCCTTGAATTAGCATCTGTTCGACCCTTCACCATTTTCATGATCATTTTACACTGATTTATACAGTTTTTGAAACATCCTGTAATTTCCTTTCCCCATTTCTGCAAAACAACCGAGCATATAACTATTTTATCCTGCAATGTTTTCCCTTGGTTCATGTGCCATGTATCTTCCATGATTTTCTTACACATAGGCTCTTTTAGCCACGCGTTTTCGAATCGAAAATGTGCAACTGAGATAACGTTAGTCACAACCATTGGTTCAAGGAAGATTGGGTCGTGGTCCGAGGTGGAAATTTCCAGGTTTGTCAGCTTAGCTTCTGCAAATTGAGCCATTAAACTATCATTAATCAGAGCTCTATCAAGTTTGATCTCGATCCGTTCATCAGGGCCACAACTTCTCTCCCATGTAAACTGATACCCTTCCGAGGCCAAGTCGTGTAGATTACAATCATCCAAGATACTTTGGAAACCTTGTATTAGATGATTAGGGTACAGGCGGCCTCCTCTTTTATCTAACTGATTCAACACATTATTCATGTTGCCGATAATGCACCATGGTGACAATGGCTCTGTACTTAGTCTCCTCAACAGATTCCAAGTTTCATATCTCTTAGCTCGATTCGGCTCCCCATAGAAACCTGTGAGTCTAAACTTATGAAGACCATGAACCTCCACAGTCACGTCTATATGGTTGTTGCTGAGACTATTTAACGTAACCTTCTCTTTATTTTTCCATAACATAGCTAGTCCACCGCTGTGACCTCGAGCCTCCACTGCAATAGCTCCTTCAAAGCCTATCATATTTTTTTTCCAACTCTTTCTTTATTGCATAGAGTTTCACTTAAAAATACAACACCGGGTTTTTTTTGGACTACAGTTGTTAGGCACAAAACACGCGCTAATAATTCACGCAAGTATACGCGTTCGTAAGTAATATAGAATAAATTCTAGTTCGTTCCCATAGAGACTCAGACTAATTATGTTCAATTAACACTTACTCACCAATGTATGATTACTTCTCAATGTCAAGATAATAACACTTAGATTTGATTAACTAATTATTAACTATAATTAACTATGAGAATTAAACACTTAATTGACACTTGAATTAACAATATTAAACACACATGAGATCATAACTTCATTACTGCTTCCTTCAATAGTTATCGTTATTACCCTTAGCATGTAACAGTGATGATATTAATCGAACAACACGAAACTGATAAAAGCCAACTTTCGTTGTACTAATACCATTCTACCAAACATCCATAATTAAGATAGAAGTTGAATAGGCATCAATTATGTTGAGACCCTATATGTCTACAGAATTTGACAACATAACGATTTAAGCACAAGTCATTCCTTATGATTACACAGGGCAAGTAAAACGGTTAGAGTTACCCACTAATCATGCATACACATACATGAACCTATGCTAGCATGGCAAGTTCTAAACCTCGAGATCCCCCGTCACTTCACAGGAGATTAACAGACTATCTTATATGTTCGCGATGCACATAAGACGAATAAGCGCAACATATGCTAGATATCATACAATCATCACACACTAAGGTATTAAACAACCAACTAAAGAAATCCATAGTAAATCCGTTATGACCCCATGATCACGATTAGCCCATGATAAAACTCATCATCACCATGGGTTCATATGAAAACATGATAATAACACACAATATAAACTAATAAAAATACTTATTAAAACCAGAGTACGTCACAAGAGTAATAAGGTTCAAAGTAAAGAAAACTAGCATCCACAAATATAACGAATAAAAGAATCACAAGAAAATGTATGCTTACTCTTCTTTGTTGTGATGTGCTAAAACTGTCTTCTTCCTTCTCTCCTTGCGCCTTGCTTGATATCACCCTTCTGTGAAACGTCTCTGAGAACTACTTATATAGATCCCACAAGAACCAACCGTCTCAGAAGTCCATCAGAATAAGGATTATAAAATTCAGTATTAAAATTCTCGTCCCTAAGCGGCCGCCCCAGATTCCTGGGCGGGCGCCCAAGCTCCCAAGCGGCCGCCCAACATCCTGAGTGGGCGCCCAAGCACCTTCTGGAAAATTCTGAATTCTGCTCCTGATTTTGCTGCGTTCTGCCCCCAACTTTCCACAACCAATGCCAAGCACTTCCCTAGGCTTATTTCTGATGAATTCTTCCTACATACGCAAGTTATACCCTGAAATGCAAAAACACTAGAAAAACGCATCAAATACACAAAATACCTGATTTCAAGACATCAATTCAAGTCATTATAAGACATTCTAAGTGGTATAAAATGCCACTTATTACACCCCCAAACTTAAATCGACGTTTGTCCTCAAGCGTCACAGACTCAAAAACAAAACAAAAACATGCATGAATGCAATCTACATGAAATGCAGCGATCCCCCTCACAGTGACTAAACCAACCAACTCATGACATCTCAATAAATGCAATTAGGTGAATAAAGATCAATCAAATCATGCAAACTAATATACAACCAGAAATGTGGTGTGTGCAGATGATTAACAGATATGCTTCGAAACTAGATCAATTATCATAACTTGATTATCCTCAAGGCAATCACATGATTATACGAAGAATAAATTCTAGGCACAAAATGACTAATAACACTTCAAGATCACTGGAGTTTATACGGAATCATGCTTTTATTCAACACAACAACAAATGCTTATTTGACCGTGCAATGAGTGAGGTCCACAAAAGACTTATGCAATGGCATCCATTTAGCGAGCGTTAGGTTAGCGGATCCCAGACTATAAAAGCCTTAGGTCACTAGGCACAAAGTCCCCTAAGAACTTAATAACTCGAATACCAAAGAGCCCACTCGTGATCAATTATGCATTAACTCTTTATTTATTTTTTTCCCTTTTTTCTATTTTCTTTTTTTCAAATTTCTGAGCAAGTGCGTTTCGCTCCATCTTGCTCAATCCTAGCTATTCGCATAAAATACGAGCCGGCTACTAGCCATTTGACGCCTAGCCACAATTAGCAATGAATTCCAATTTTTACTCCAATTTTTTCTCTTTTCATGCCTTTTATCATTAAGAGTCTATCATAAATTCTAAGCATAATCAATAGATTAACCTCAAAAACCATCAAACCATGACAATAATCTAGTTCTTAAGCATACTCTAAGACTTAGTGAGATTACAAGTGTTTCTAGCATGCATGTCAACCTACAAGACTCAATCATCACTCTAACGCTATCACTACACTTGCATCAATATCACAAATCAATCGGTAAAGCAACGCAAAAAGGATCATGGTATATGCATGAGCTAAATGACATGATAAATAAAGCTATAAAATAAAATAAAAAAAACTATATATGGAAAAAATATGCAATTATATGAACTAAACTATCATGAATATGCAACTACATGACACACACACACAAAAATATTCCTTAACTACCACCTCCAAACTTAAAATCTTCACCATCCCCAGTGAAGGCAGTAGAAAGGAACACAGGTTATACCTACTCGGAGAAATCATCATCATCACCCTCAGAGGGTGGAGTGTCAGGAGGCGGATAAGCAGAGTCCTCACCAAAAATGGGCCACTGGATGTCAGCTCCAAGGCCTCTGAAAGCAGTCCCAAGTGCAAGGGTGAGCTCCTGAGTGAACCTACTTTGCGACTCATACATCGCATCCATCCTCCTCGACAGCCTCCTATACTGGGCATAAGCCATCCCGGCACCTTCCAGGGCTCTAGAAGAGCCTGTCTCATCACGAACCTGACTAGGCCTAGCCATGGTAGCACCTGCTGCTGGACGTCCTCCTGGAAGACAATATCCCAAACCATGCTCCCCAGGCTCTCCACCCGTCCACTCCTGCATCGCATTCAGAGTCGCTGAGTCAATAGGAGCGGCCGGCATCTGCAGCTGCTAGTGAGAAGGCTAATGAACTCCCATTGCTCTGCACAGCTTCATGACAGTAGATGCATAAGGGATGTTGTTGTGTTCGCCCCCCTCAAAAACTTCAAAATCCCTTGGTAGATGAACTCACCAAGGTCCACATAATACTCCTCATTCAAGATCCCCCATAACAACCTTGCTCTCTCGACTATAACCTCATGTACATGCGAAGTATGTAAAATATTAGCACAAATAAAGGCATTCCATTAACGGGCATACCTATTCATCACAACCGCCGAAAAAGAACGATACTCGTTAGATCCCGTCTTGAACTTCCACACCGTGCCCGGCTGACAGATGGTAGCCACAATCAAATCCAAATCAAAATCCTCGGGGGTCTTCTCATTCCAATTCTCCTCCGTGGGCTTCCGTTGTCGCTGCCCAATAACACGGCGAATCGCCTCCGGCTGATAATCCACAGTAAGCCCACAAATAATAGTAAACCCATTATTTTCAGCCTTGGTGTTCGCATAAAACTCGCGAACCACACTCATTGGAACCGCCTCCGGTGACTCACAAAAAGAAATCCACCATTTCTCCGCAATCATCGGTAACAACTCACCATCCCTCCCCGATGGTAAAAATCCCCTCTCCTTCAAAATTGGCTCAGTCAGAAGCCTAGTATACTCCTCCTCAGCCGCCTTTTTTATCAAACGAGGTCTCGCAGCAGTTCCCCTCGAAGAATCAGCAGTAGGAACGGTGTTGCTGCTATCAATAGTTCGGGATCTCTTAGGTGCCATTAAAACTGAGAAAAAGTGTTTAAGAGTTGTGTTTTGAGTGTAGGAGAGAGTTTTAAAATTGAAAGTATATGGGAGTGTATATGGAGGAGTT
Source organism: Apium graveolens (assembly GCF_009905375.1). Lineage (NCBI taxonomy): Eukaryota > Viridiplantae > Streptophyta > Magnoliopsida > Apiales > Apiaceae > Apium > Apium graveolens. Next base: position 249,121,332 of record NC_133648.1, on the reverse strand, counting down.
GTGTGTATATATAGGGTAGGAATTAGGGTTAAAATTAGAGTAAGAGTGGGGTTTGTGGGAAAGAAAATGTGGAATTGTGGGAGATAAATCGTGGGTTTTTAAGTTTTTTAGGTTTTTCTGATTTTTTTTGTGGTTTTTTGTAAGGCAAAAAAAATTCTGGCAGAAAATCCAGAGCGGCCGCCCAGGACTTCCAAGCGGGCGCCCCAGACTCCGAACGGCCGCCCTAGAATCCTGAGCGGGCGCCCAAGGGGTTTCTGGAAAACACTTTTTTTTTCTGCCCAATTTTTTTGATTTTTGGGTTTTTTGGATATGCTACTAACTTCTAAAGGTTCCTAAAGGTAGAAGTCTTGGGTGGCCTCCCAAGAAGCGCTTCTTTTATGTCATTAGCTTGACATAGAGTACTCCGATCAAGTTGACAATAAAACGGCACTAACCACTTCCCGGTTTGCCGTGTCCCCATAGTAATGCTTCAATCACTGACCATTAACCTTGAATGCTTGATCCAGATCATTCTCAAAAATCTCCACCGCTCCATGTGGAAACACAGTTTTGACGATAAAAGGTCCAGACCACCTTGATTTCAACTTTCCAGGAAAAAGTCAGAGACGAGAGTTGAATAAAAGAACTTGTTGCCCCGGCACGAATGACTTAGGAGATAGCTTCCTGTCGTGCCACCTTTTTACTTTTCCCTTGTATATTTTGTTGTTCTCGTACGCTTGAAGTCAAAATTTATCAAGTTCATTTAACTGAAGCATTCGCTTCTTCCCAACTGCATCTAGATCAAGGTTCAACTTCTTCAACGCCCAATAAGCCTTATGCTCAAGCTCTGCAGGTAAATGACATCCCTTACCATAAACAAGTTGAAATGGGGACATCCCAAGTGGAGTCTTGTATACTGTTCTATAAGCCCAAACAGCTTCATCGAGCTTTAAAGACCAATCCTTCCTTGACGGACAAACAACTTTCTCCAGAATGCGCTTGATCTCTCTATTAGATACTTCAGCTTGACCATTCATTTACGGATGATAGGCAGTAGCAACACGATGATTCACATTGTAGCGCTGCATCATAGAAGTGAACTTACGATTGCAGAAATGTGACCCCTCATCACTTATGATTACCCGTGGCGTTCCAAACCTTGTGAATATCTGCTTATGGAGAAAACTCAACACTACCTTTGCATCATTCGTCGGTAGAGCCTTGACTTCTACCCATTTCGAGACATAATCTACCGCCAACAAGATGTACTGATTATTGTAGGACGAGACAAATGGTCCCATGAAATCAATTCCCCAAACATCAAAGACCTCGACTTCAAGAATCACATTTAAAGGCATCTCATCCTTTCTTGAAAGATTCCCCACTCTTTGGCAGGATATATCTCCTGATGATCTGGTCAGCTCCCTGTCTAAACAAATATGGTTCATCCCACATGTACCACTTCACCTCATGCAGAAACTTTTTCTTTTGAGCTGCATTCATATAGGAGTCATTATATTGCTGACAAGATAGTTCACAATATCTGCGAACCATGGTTCTTCCTCCTGAACTGCGAACAACTGCTCATCCGAAAAAGATTCGCTAATCAATGTCTTATCATGTAAAGTCGAACCGGGATTCTCCAATCTAGAGAGATGGTCAACTACTTGATTATCAGTACCTTTTCGATCCTTGATCTCTAACTCAAATTCATGTAGCAAGAGCACCCAACGAATAAGTCTAGGCTTCGAATCCTTCTTTGAGACCAAATAGCGAATGGCAGCATGATCAGTGAATACTGTCACCTTTGTCCCAAGCAGATAAGATCGAAATTTTTCAAAACCAAAGACTATATCCAAGAGCTCCTTCTCAATAGTGGTGTAGTTCATTTGAGCTCCATTTAGAGTCTTACTAGCATAGTAGACCACATGAAAAAGATTATTATTGCGCTGCCCAAGAACTGCTCCCACTGCATAATCACTCGCATCACACATCATCTCAAAAGGTTCTGTCCAATCAGGTGCCGTAATAACTGGTGCAGTTATCAAACTCTTCTTGAGAGTCTCGAATGCCATCAAACATTCATCATCAAATTTGAAAGGCACATCTTTCTTGAGCAAGTTCCACAACGGCTTAGATATCTTCGAGAAGTCCTTGATGAAACGCCGATAAAAACCCGCATGACCAAGAAAACTACGGATTCCTTTCACAGAAATAGGTGGTGGAAGATTTTCAATGACTCCCACCTTAGCTTTGTCCACCTCAAGACCCTTGCTAGAGACTTTATGCCCAAGAATAATGCCTTCACGCACCATAAAGTGACATTTTTCCCAATTGAGCACCAAATTAGTTTACATACACCTTTTGAGCATCGAACGAAGATTATTCAAACATTCATCATACGAATGTCCAAAGACGGAGAAGTCGTCCATGAACACTTCGACATTGTTTCCAATCATATCAGAGAATATAGCCATCATACATCTCTGAAAAGTGGCAGGTGCACCACATAAGCCAAATGAAACTCTGCGAAAAGCAAACGTGCCAAATGGACAAGTGAAGGTAGTCTTTTCTTGATCTTCTGGTGCAATGCAAATCTGATTATACCCCGAATAGCCATCCAGAAGACAATAATACTCATGACCAGCCAACCTGTCAAGCATCTGATCAATAAATGGAAGAGGGAAGTGATTCTTTCTCGTGGCTTTGTTCAACTTTCTGTAATCCATGCATACCCTCCATCCTGTGACTGTTCGAGTGGGGATGAGCTCGTTCTTCTCATTAGCTACCACAGTTATACCTCCTTTCTTAGGTACACATTGCACGGGGCTCACCCAAGAACTGTCATAAATAGGATATATGATTCCTGCATCTAGCCACTTCAGAATTTCTTTCTTCACCACTTCTTTCATGATAGGATTAAGTCTCCGCTGTTGCTCAACAGTTGGCTTACTACCTTCCTCTAGCAGAATTTTATGCATACATTACGAAGGGCTGATCCCTTTTATATCTATTATAGTCCATCCGATGGCCGATTTGAATTCTCTCAAAATCCTCAAGAGCTTGTCCTCCTCACTACCTGAAAGGTCAGATGCAATAATAACATGTAAAATAGATGCATCACCTAAAAAAGCATACCTCAAGTGTTTAGGCAATGGTTTAAGCTCCAAAGTAGGTGCTTCCTCAATAGATGGTTTGAGATTTCCTTCAACATTCTTGAGATCAGTAGTACCAAGAGATTCCAATGGCATGTCTAGCTTTCGCCTTCAAGGAGAAGCATTTAGATATTGTAGTTGCTCATTGCCATCCTCATCGTCACTGTCAAATTCCCCCACTAAGGCTTTCTCTAAGGCATCAGACATTAGCATATGATCAAGTTTTGAAGTTACCGCAGAATCAATCAAATCCACCTTTAAGCACTCCTCGTCCTCTATAGGGAATTTCATTGCCTTGAATACATTGAATGTCACATCCTGATCCTGCACCCTCATAGTAAGTTCACCTTTCTGCACATCTATCAAGGTACGACCTGTAGCCAAGAAAGGTCTTCCCAAGATTATGGGAATCTTCTTATCTTCCTCGAAATCCAAAATGATAAAGTCTCCATGGAAGAAGAGCTTATCCAACTTTACTAACACGTCTTCCACGATGCCTCGTGGGTATGTAATAGAACGATCAACCAATTGTAGAGACATGTAGGTGGGCTTTGGATCGGGCAAATTCAACTTTTCGAAGATAGACAATGGTATCAGATTGATGCTTGCTCCCAAATCGCACAGGCACTTGTTGAACACCTCTAGAAATTTACCGAACTGCTTATCCAATTTTTATTGTTGCAATCTCTTAGGGAAATGTGGTGGAGGATAGAGTTGTTTCTCCCCTGTATTACCCTCAGGCAGAGTGTGTTTAACAGTAGTCTTCATTGGTTCCGCCGCTTTCTCCTTTTGCTTCTCTTCTTCATCAACAACTTCAGCTTCTCCATCTTTCGCTTTTTCAGCATCAACAACTTTTCCAGACCTTAAGGTGACAGCCTTTACTTGCTCCTTAGCTTCCTTCCTACCTGGAACTTTAGTATCGCTGGGAAGTGTGCCAGGTTGACGATTGAGCACAACATTGGCTAATTGACCGATTTGATCTTCCATGGTCTTGATAGAAACAGCCTGACTTTTGCACAATAGCTTGAGCTCCTCGAAATCAGCACTAGAAGGTGGAGCAGCACCTCCTTGTTGAGGATATGATTGCCTTTGAGCATAATGCTGTGGTTGCTGGAATCCGGGTGGATTAAACTACTTACTGATAGGCTGCTGATATGGTTGCTGAACAGCATTCTGATTATTACTCCAGCTGAAATTGGGATGATTTCTGTTGTTAGGATTATAAGTAGATGGCACAGGCTGCTGCGGTCGTTGATAATTATTCACATACTGAACATATTCATTAACAAGAGAACACTGATCCGTAGCATGAGAACCTGCACAAAGCTCATAGACCATAGCTATCTGATTGACTCCATAGTTGGCTAAAGAATCGACCTTCAAAGACAGCACTTGGAGCTGCGCTGCAATAGCTATAGCTGCATCGACTTCCAGAATACCTGCTACCTTCCCAGACATCATCCTTTGAGTTGGGTTTTGATGCTCATTTGCAGCCATAGTTTCAATAAAATTATAAGCCTCAGTATAGCTTTTGGCCCACAAGGCGCCTCCAGCTGCTGCATCGAGCATGGGTCGAGATTGGGCCCCCAAACCATTATAGAAACCAGTGATCACCATCCAGTCAGGCATACCATAATGTGGACACTTTGTCAACATCTCCTTGTAGAGCTCCCAAGCTTCGCACATAAATTCTATTGGTTGCTGCGCAAACTGAGTAAGAGCACTCCTCATAGCTGCAGTCTTCGCCATTGGATAGAACTTCACCGGAAACTTTTGTGCAAGATCTTGCCAAATAGTGATGGACCCAGCTGGCTAAGAATGTAACTAGTCCTTAGCTTTATCCCTCAGAGAGAATGGGAAAAGCCTCATCTTGATAGCCTCATCAGTCACACCATTATATTTGAAAGTACTACAGATCTCGACAAAATTCCTGATATACATGTTGGGATCTTCAGTCGCAGAACCTCCGAAAGAAACAGAATTCTGCACCATCTGAATAGTACCCGACTTGATTTCAAAAGTGTTAGCATGAATAGCCGGATGAAGGATGCTTGACTGAATGTCATCAATTTTAGGCCGAGAAAAGTCCATAAGAGCTGGATCTGCTGCTGGAACTATACGATCACCCATAATTGCTGGTTCTTTCTGCTCACTCTCTTTATCCGAATCTTCAAAATCTATCTTCTCCGGATTATCAAGAACTGAGTCTGTCTCCTCAGCCGTATCTAAAGTTCTCTTGCGAGTGCGGGAACATGTTTGCATAAACGTTCGCTAGAATACCTGAAACACAACCGGAAACAATAAGTAACACGTCTTAATCAATGAGTCCTAATGACCACTGATGGAAAGTACATAAACTAAACAAATACGACGAGTCCCCGGCAGCGGCGCCAAAAACTTGTTAGGCACAAAACACGCGCTAATAATTCACGCAAGTATACGCGTTCGCAAGTAATATGATTACTTCTCAATGTCAAGACAATAACACTTAGATTTGATTAACTAATTATTAACTATAATTAACTACGAGAATTAAACACTTAATTGACACTTGAATTAACAATATTAAACACACGTGAGATCATAACTTCATTACTACTTCCTTCAATAGTTATCGTTATTACCCTTAGCATGTAACGGTGATGATATTAATCGAACAACACGAAACTGATAAAAGCCAACTTTCGTTGTACTAATACCATTCTACCAAACATCCAAAATTAGGATAGAAGTTGAATAGACATCAATTATGTTGAGACCCTATATGTCTACAGAATTTGACAACATAACGATTTAAGCACAAGTTATTCCTTATGATTACACAGGGCAAGTAAAACGGTTAGAGTTACCCACTAATCATGCATACACATACATGAACCTATGCTAGCATGGCAAGTTCTAAACCTCGAGATCCACCGTCGCTTCACATGAGATTAACAGACTATCTTATATGTTCGCGACGCACATAAGACGAATAAGCGCAACCTATGCTAGATATCATACAATTATCACATACTAAGGTATTAAAAAACCAACTAAAGAAATCCATAGTAAATCCGTTATGATCCCATGATCACGATTAGCCCATGATAAAACTCATTGTCACCATGGGTTCATATGAAAACATGATAATAACACACAATATACTAATAAAAATACTTATTAAAACCAGAGTATGTCACAAGAGTAATAAGGTTCAAAGTAAAGAAAACTAGCATCCACTGATACAACGAATAAAAGAATCATAAGAAAACGTATGATTCCTCTTCTTCGTTGTGATGTGCTAAAACGGTCTTCTTCCTTCTCTCCTTGCTCCTTGCTTGATACCACCCTTCTGTGAAACGTCTCTGAGAACTACTTATATAGAAGCCCACAAGAACCAGCCATCTCAGAAGTCCATCAGAATAAGGATTATAAAATTCAGTATTAAAATTCTCGTCCCTGAGCGGCCGCCCCAGATTCCTGAGCGGGCGCTCAAGCTCCCAAGCGGCCGCCCAACATCCCGAGCGGGCGCTCAAGCACCTTCTGGAAAATTCTGAATTCTGCTCCTGATTTTACTGCGTTCTGCCCCCAACTTTTCACAACCAATGCCAAGCACTTCCCTAGGCTTATTTCTGATGAATTCTTCCTACATATGCAAGTTATACCCTGAAATGCAAAAACACTAGAAAAACGCATCAAATGCACAAAATACCTGATTTCAAGACATCAATTCAAGCCATTATAAGACGTTCTAAGTGGTATAAAATACCACTTATCAACAGTCTCTCTAAGGAGTTGTGAAGCCCATGGGGTCCCAAACCCATGGCAATTCCAACTTAACGTACTCATTATGATAGGCGAACTCCTTGTTCGGAGCCCGCCTTTAGTAAGTTTTTTGGATCGTTCAGGTTTTTTGAGAGTTGGTCTGTATCTTGATCCATATCTGTTATGTCCTCATGATCCAGGCCCGTTTTCAATTCAGTATTCGCACTTACACTATCAGTTGGATCAGGCCCATCTCCTGTTCTCCTCTTTTTATTTTCGATAATTGTAATCCCTGATTTGCAGGCATTTGAAAGGTTATGTTCCATAAATTTCTCCTTTTCATTTGAACATTTGTCTTTCCCTCCATCTTTACCGGAATTGAGTGCAATATCACCTAGATTTATGCCTGATATAACAGACTCCTGATTTCGTGCAGGAAAAGTCTCACCTACTTTCCCTTCTGCAGCCGCCGTATTCCGTTCACTAGCTCCATTTCCGTCACGCAGCCATCTTTCTCCAATAAAATTTGTCTGTCGTTTGAACGGGGCTCTCATCCATGAGCCATAGGGTCTGATAATTTCATTTTCTGGTGTATCAAAGATTTTGCTGCAGGACTTTTCAGAGTGGCCTATGATTCCGCAGATAAAACAAAAGGTTGGCACATTCTCATACTTAAAAATGATCCAGAACCATTCATTCCCTGCCTTTCGCACCTTTATTCTTCGCTTTAGAGGCTTTGATAAATCTACTGCTTCACGAACCCTCAAGTATTCTCTCCATACTCCTTTAAAATTATGCTGGCACGTTCGACATGATCCCTATATAGTTCCCCACCTCCTGAACAACCTTCTCAGTCATAAAACCAACACGTAGATCATGAATCTGAACCCAAAGCTCCAACTTATTCAGACTGACTCCCCTTGGAATATCTCTCTCTTTCATGCGAGCAATGATTAAAGCTTTACGATTATAAGACCAAGGGCTTCCACTGCATACCCTTTTGATATCAATCTCATGATAGAACTGAAACAGGTAGAGATTTGTATCAATTTCCTTAATGTATACACCTTTTGCTGGACGCCATAATGCTGTTAATGTCTGCCTCATTGCTGGAAAATCGACTACCCCCTCCGTTATGAATCTTCCAACCAGGCAAAGATTATCATCAAAATCTTGAAAACCCTATGTTTCTCCTCCACCCACTATTTCCTCCAAAGCTAATCCACCATCCTCCCCATCATCCAGCGTAATGATGTTCATTGCATTGATAATGCTACTCGATGAAGCCATAACCGGATTAACAAAATGACTAAATGAAAATAAAGATTCGAGAAAGATAATACGACTATCTTTGTTTGTTTTTTGGTGTTTGTTTGTTTCTTTTTTTACTTGATAAGTATTACAAATTTACAATCTTCATCTAGACCACTATACCATCTTACCTCTTATCATACCACATAAACTCCCTTATACCAATTATATATAGGATATAATGTTTGAACTTCAAATTTAAATAGAAAATTACTATTTAAGCTAGTTGAGTAAAAAGGAAATTTGCTTATATATATATATTTTAAATATGATTGACTTCTGAATATTTACAATCTTCCCTACTAATTCGAATAAACAAATTTTAAATAAGATTTAATTTGAAATATAATTAACTTCCCTATTAATTTGAATAAACAAATTCTAAGTAGAATTGACTTCTAAATATTTATTATCTTTCCTATTAATTTGAATGTCTAAAAAGAAATTTAATTTAATTTAATTTAATTTAATTTAATTTGAGGAGCTCTAGAAAAATAGATAAATAATTTGAAGACGATTCATATAAATATATTGATGATTGATTGGGAACTTTTTTTTGTAAAAATGAATGAAAATCAAATTGTTGGCGCACTCGTTGGTTTTTTTAAAACATTGTGTATATGTAAATTCGAAAATAGCAAGAAAATTGAAAGACCCGTTTAACCCCGGGCGCCGTCTTTGTGTTTGTAGAATTAACAGAGGAGGCTACTCTACTCTGCTCTGCTCTCAACATGTTGTTTCTGCACTCTACTTGTATCTGCCCTGTTGTGTCCTCTATGCATCTCATCAATTTAGCTTTTTAGGGTTTCTAATTCCTTTTTTTTTTTCAAATTTCTTTAATCTCATCTTTTTTTAATTTAATCGAAATTATTAATCTCCGTCTACGCCATGGGAAATAGCTCCGGTGATGATTCTCCAGATTGGCTTCGTTCCTTCCAGGTAACTTTATGCTCTCCTACTTACAATTGTGTATCCCGTATACATCCGGAACCTCAATAAATGAATATTTAAGGATACTGTATTTTTAGCCTTGATAAATGAATAATCTCCAAGTATTTTCCGATAACACAGGAATAGTGCATTTTTTAATCTCGATCATGAATTAAGTTCTTCGGTCCCAGGATATTTATTTATCGAGGTTTATATGTAATTTTTATTCCATAGCTCAGTTTCTGATGACCTAATACCTTGATTTTGTTCCTAATTATTTATTTCCCTGGTAAACGCTTAGATTTGAATTAGACCAAGTCTAACCTCGCTTTATATTTTTTATTTATTTATTAAGTGCTACTGCCATTGTAACTGCTAAACTTGTGATTTGTTTTTGTAGACACCGACTAAATCAGGCTTCACCTTGCCGTCCTCTTCTGAGTTGTCTTTGAGTGATAGCGATCAGGACAACGGCAAAGAAATTGATTTAGATGAAGCTGATGATGACGATGACGATTTACCCTTACAGGAAAGGTATGCGAGTGCGGAAAAAAAGCCACCAGTCAGGTCCACTCTTGATAAGAAGAGGAAACGGGAAAATAAGAGTCCTACAACTGGTACTTGCATTTCTCTAGTACCGTAATTTGAACACGGTTAAGTTGACCCCGTTATTCCTATCATACCTTTTGTTTTTGCTAATGCAGGGAAAAAAGGCGTTAGAAGAACTTCTAAGCAAAAAACATCTAAGAAGTCGACCAAAACTGATGTAAGACATTATTGTATGCACTTGTAGTTGTAATGTTTGATGGCTGAAAATGTATATACAGGTCTAGTCCTTGAAGAATACCACACAGAGTGCATTATTATACTTTCATGGTTCAACATGCATGTAGGCTGTAGCTAAAAGTGCATTAATTCACTCATTGTTCTTAATTTAGGGAACTAAATATCTTTTTATGTGCTTTGGTTTTTGATCAAAGCATCAAAACTTCATTATTACTACTATATGGATATGTAGTGAGTGTACAAATCAATGCCCTGTTTTGTATTAAGTACTTGTATTTTTTTAGTAGTTTATTTGGGGGTTAAATTCGATGTAGGTGTTTCTAAGATTCTATTGACAAGACTGGTGTCTGGTGGTACATGCTGGATATTGAAATTCAAAATGGGTGAAGTGGAAATGGTTAGAACTTGCAGAGATGTGAAAATTTGTTAAAATATTAGAAATAAAACAGAAGAGACTTCGTCTTTTAATCTATTAATATGCAAGAGCAAACATTCCAGGTTTGAAAGAAGGGTTTTGGTCCTATCAACGATGTCCTTATAGGTTTCTCATATTATATTTAAAACATTGTTGGACTTGCGAGAAACAATTTCTAAGTGAAAGCTGAAAGATGCATGATTAATGATTCCATAGAATGATGATTTCAAGTAGTCCTTATATGTGATACCTATGTTTATTGCCATGACATTATTCAACTTATCATCATTCAGTTTTCAGAGGTTATTAATCATATTAGCTCAGCCTCTATAACGTGTATAAATTAGTAGAGGTTAGTACTTCGCATTTTTTATAAATTGAATTCCTAGTAATTCTAAACTTCTGACAATAGCTGAGAATCAACAACTACATGTATTACAGGAACCTGGTAATTCAGTTTGGATGTTGTTATCAGATTCTGAATCTTGCCCTGAAGCCAGTCCTGTAAGGGAACATAATGACATCCATCTGAAAGAATTGTCAGGACAGGAAACTTCTCAGTATTCGGATAAAAAGGAGGGGAATGTCACAATCCTTGAAGAAACACTTAAAGAATCCTCCAAGCAGAAGTCTCCAATAAAGAAGAAAACAGAGGATCAGTTATCCACCAAGAAGAAACTAGATGATGATGACCATGTGAAAGGAGGTACCAAGGAGCCTGACATTTGTATTATGTAGATATGTGTGTGTGATTACCATGATGTTTTGAATTTTAAAATTAGTTAATAAACAAGTTGCTAGAATTCTTGTATATTTGTTAATTTATCGATTTGTGTTACTTGATAGTTTAAGGTGATACTGTTTTTCAAATTTTTAAGTTTCTTTGATGTGATGCAGAGAATTATGATGACATGGATGTTCCCGAAGAAGTAATCTCTGCTAAGCCTGCTGGACCTTATGTAAGGATTTCAGTATTTGTCCATGTATCAGTATTGCGTCGTGAACCTCTCTTACTCAATATACATGTGTATATTAATTGTAGGCCTCATCTTCAATTTTACCCCTGGTACTCCCTGAGAAAGTCCAGCGCTCAAAGGTAAGAGTAGAGTGGTGACATATAACTTTTCTAGATCACTATATATTTGTATTCCTGCAATTTATTAATGCGTAAAATAATATATTTCACAACTTATATGTGTTTATCTGCTCCCTCACCTACTAAATCTCTGGTAGATGGTATGAAGGACTTTTTTTGTAAAGGTTGAGCGTCGAGCCATTTTTTATGAACTTCTGTCTGACCTCCTTCAGTTTTTTTCCTATTCTTTCCCCCCCCCCCCTTTTCTATTAATAAATTCGCTACTGCTCAATGTAACATGTTACCATATTATCTATGGTTTTCTGTAATTTCCAGGCACTTGTAGAGTGTGAAGATGAATCCATTGATTTAAGTGGTGATGTAGGTGCTGTTGGTCGTGTGGTTATAACAGATAATCAGGACATGCTACTGGATTTGAAAGGCAAGCATTTCTTTCTGTGTGACTGTGCTGTATGGGTCTCATAGAGGCACAAATCAGTTTTTTAGATGGATAATACTAATCACCCATGCAACATATAGCACATATTATGAGTTCAAACCTACTAAGTGCCTTATGCTTAAGGTCCTAGTTGTCATTTTAACTCTTATTTTGGAAATTAAAGGATTTGGCAACAGACTGTTAAAATTTTCTAGTTCAAACCAAAAAATCAATTTGATGTATCATGTCTAGCTTTTTTTCTGGTGCTGTGTTAATTTCCGTCTGACTGATGTATTTCAGGAACCATATATAAGACCACCATAGTTCCTTCACGAACATTTTGTGTTGTACGTAATTCTTTTGTTGAGCCTACAACTTTTAATCTCTCTCCCTTTCTCTCTGTATATATGTATGTCTGTTATACAATTTCCATATTTAGTTATTGTTTCTCAAAGTTCTCATTTGTTCAGGTTAGCTTTGGTCAGTCAGAGGCTAAGGTTTGTTTCTTTACTTGTCTGCTGGTTACGAATTCAAGTTTCCTACTTCCTAACTTTGACACTAGTCACCCTTAGTTTATTTTGATAATAGATAGAGGCAATCATGAATGATTTTATTCAGCTGACACCACAGTCCAATGTTTACGAGGCTGAAACGATGGTTGAAGGTAAGGTTTACTTGAACTCTAGATGTGATAGACATATCAACATTTACGAAGTTTAGCTAGCTGTATAGACGTGTGTGTATTCTCATAATCAATTGTTATGGCTAGGTACATTGGAAGGTTTTTCATTTGGTTCAGAAGATGAGGCTGAAGATTTGCCCAAAGCCACTACCAATCAAAATGAAGGTACCAACGGACCGCAGAACGCAAAAGGCAACGGCAATGCTGAGAGAAAAACAGTATGTTTAAGTAACCTTAATATATCTAGGTCGTTACTGGTACTTACTATACATGTCTTTCATTGTTTCTCATTCTGAGCATTGGATTCAGGCACTAGTAAGCAAAAAGGGTAAATCTGTGGTAGGAAAGCCTCCGAAAAAACCAAAGAAGAAAGTACAAGCCACGAAGAAAACCAAGGGGAAGAAATGAGCAGCGCAGCTGTATTCAAGTTTCTCCACTTGTGTCTTTACACCATCACCATCTCCTATGTCTACAGCCTAATTGCAAATTAGCAAATAGGATCATCCCAATGAAAACCTTATGATTTTTTTCTTGAAAAGCTAGAGTTTAGTGTCGAGTTATTTTTTTTTTTGGAAAGCAAGGCAAAATTTGTGATTTGGCCTTGGAGTGCCTGCGATATGGATATAGCTCCGGATTTTTCCTTTGCATTAATGTATCTCTTGATTACTTTAGGAACCCTAGTTACAGTAGATATATACTGTTAACTGAGTTATGTTTCAGTTTGTCAATTTTGAGCAAGTAATCTGGGTCTCCTTTAGCAAAATCATTTTTTCGAATATTAGTTTCCTACACACAATTAGAACTACATTCCGTGTCAATAGAGTAAAACAGATTGCTTAGTGCACATCAATAGTGGAAATAGCAATTGACCTTGCATGTCAGAAAATTTCCTGGGCTTGTTCCTTGAATCTTAACATTTTCACGTTAAACAGTTTGCCGCATCTTATTCTCCTTTTGTGCATTATATTTCATAATTAACTATTAAGCTGTTTTATATCCCTTACAAATCGTATTTTCTGTGGTGTGGGACTGCAGGAGCATTACTACGATCCGACACATATTTTAGATTATTGGTGAATTCCCACATCAAAGAAAACTTTTCAAAATTTAAAGAGCAAAAATAAATCAAACATTATATACATTGCATAAGAAAACAAGTCAAAACATATACAAACAGTGTATTAACAGGTGAAGAGCCCTGGCGAATTCCTAAACACTACAAAAGCTAAAATGTAACTAAAAAGCACTTGAGCAGATTCTTGCTATCGTGTAGATTTGTTGACATCCCACAATTTGCTTCGGAAATTAGAACCAAAAGCTACTAAAGACAGAGCAACAGCAATCAGAAAGAAAGATTTTTGCACCTTCATAGAATCACTTTCTAGGTAAGGTCTTCAAGTGATCTGTCGGCATAGAGGATGACAAGCAACGATCAAAGTAAATCCAACACCAAAAAGATATGATGTATACTAGGTGATGAACTGTTTCTGCCTCGTGAGTAGTTTAGTACTTCATCTGAAAATTTAACCTGCGGAGAAGTTAGAAAAAACTTGCTTCTGAGAAGTTCCAAAAATACAATATTATTCTTCTTAAAGTCTCCTGAGAAGCATATGATCAGGCCCCGGCAACCGAAAGATAGCACATCAATTTTTAAAGAGATGGACCAGAGAGCCGGATTGCGAACAAGTAGAATAATATATACTAACGAACATAGAATCAAGAAAATGATCTAGCTAAATCCTGTGAAAGTATGACCAAACCATCTAAATAATCGAACCTCCATATATAAATAGTAAAATAGAAAATGAACAAATATAAAAAAAGATCTATACAAGTGTACTACTGTTGAAACAATTCACTGAAATTATGCTTCAACAGAATTGACAATACAAACAAGTGGATAGTTAGCAAAAAAAACATAAACAAGTGGATGAGCATGAGCCTAAACCTAACAAGTTACATAATATAAAGAGTAGCTTCAAATGTAATTCAGGCTTCACGATAGAAATTAATAATAAAAAAGATGTCAAACTTCTAAGCATAGGAAACCGGAGTGCTACAATACACACAATATTCATATTAAAGTTTTTCCCACACATTAGCAGCATGATCACATCTGCCTTCTAATAGCCCAAATTGAGTTTGGATAACATTTTTGCTCAAGAGATTAGAGATAATAAAGAAAAAGAAAAAACAAGAAAAGGAAAGAGGATAGGAATTTGTCGATCATAATGTCCAATTAATGTCTATCAACTCCAAATTTTACTGGATATTGGACCAACAGCAGGGACAGGTCAACTTCCGTTCCTTCCGACAGGATACAACATAAGAAATATAGCAAGTTACAGGACAATACAATGAGACTGACATATAAATTGTTGACATAGGTATGTCTACATTCTCGTCCCAAAACATAAGAATGTCTAATTCCCTTCCTGTTAACTAAGAGTTTTACATGACCCACATACATATTACAATATTATGAGGTAAAGCAGTACTTGTAGCATTAGTCAAACCATTGTAAATTTATTATACTTGAGACAGAAAACTTACCTATTACTTCATGCTCCATGCAGAAAACCCTATTCGCTATATCTCTATATTATCCAGTTTCAACTTCAGCTTCATCATACCAGATTGAACTACAAGTTCTCCTTTAGATGACTCTACTTTTAGAACTCTTGCTTTCTTTTTAAGAGAAGGAACATGCACCATGTCACCCACCTTCGGGAGCTCTTGTCTCTTTCCTGCAAATTCACATAAAGTTTGTGATTGATATTCGATAGACATAATAAATCGTGAGCATAAGAATTTCAAGAAGACCCCGAGGAAGTCAGATAATTCAGAGATGGAAGGGTGTTAAGCCTAATAAATTTGTGCATATAAATGAATTATAATAACGAATAAGTTAAGCTACATGAACTGGAACGAAGGTTATAGCAAGAATATAAAGGGTGTAGGAATGAATATGACCCACAAATTTCAACAGAGAGGCCTCAAAATTAATTTGATTTTGCCTATTAGCTTTTTTTTTCCAACAAAACAACGCATATATGAGATCACCTAAAAAGTAGGATACCTAACAGTGCTTGCTTTCCGTTATCAAATGAAACAGCAGTAGCTGTAGAAGTTCCAATCTCTGCTTTTACACCTTCACTGTTAAATGATAATTTAGTATTCTGGTTAACATCTGCGGTGGTAATCTTGGACGATTGGGCTGGAGTTGCCCGATATTGTCTCAGCTTCTTGTGAAGAGTAGAACGTGCTACTGCTGCTGCCTGGGAAATTTCTTGCATCTGTCTTCGTCTTTCGTTGATGCCATGTTCTATGACTTTCTGTCTTGTCACTAAAAGTTTTTCATGCAGATCTCTAGCGAGCCTGAAACCAAGTTTTTAGTTATGATCTGGTATGTACATCATAGTGTCACAGTTATCTAGGCAGACATTGAGAAAACAATAATTCTAACTTTTAGAGCTTTAACCAGGTAAATAAAAGAGTCTAACATAAGGGAAATCAATACATCAACCTTATATGCACATTTCTTTCATCTACATGACCAAATCACATTGCACATTAAGGTTTGACTTCTACTCATTTCTTCTCATAAACATGACCATATTACACTGCAGTTACAGGGTAGACATCAACCTAAAGTATCGTAGGTAACCAAACTAACCAAGTCTAGTCGAGTTTTGTAGTTAAAATTCCAGTTCAGCTTGTTATTACTAGCTTAAAATTTCAACTAAACAATAATTAGTTATTAATATATAATTATATTCAAGCTTTAGTTATAATTAAGCTGAGCTCAAAATTTGTTGGCTTAAGAGAAATCTGAGCTAAAACTTATCTCATTCATGAGCCCGTAGCTGGTGTTCGAGGCCACATACATATAAATAAGAGTGGTAAAAAAGAAACAATAAAACAAGAAAGCATATGAGAAGCAATGCTCTTGGGAAGAAATCATTACTTGCCCATAAAAATCCAAACATAAAATCATAGTTCATAACTATTAAATAGAAGATACCCACATCAGGTATTGTTGCGATTCATGAACCTGCTCATGAAAGTTCTGCTTAAATTTCTCCATATCTACTATTGCCTGCATTTGATGATACATATCATGAATTATCAGTGTAGTGATTTGGAAAAGTTCAAAACTGTCAAAGCAAACAACAATCTATTCTTTTTGTGCAAGGAGTATCATTATCTACAACGATTACATAAACTATATTATAAGAGCGAGTAAATTCGATATTTAATCCAGGACCCAAGATTTGCAAAATAAATTATATCTGCCTTTCTTTATTTATCCTAAACACTTAGAAAAGAAGTTTGATGTCTTGGTCATTCAAAGTAGAGGAATGGACATTCAACCACTTAAAAGTTATGTAACAATTACCTCTACATAGTCGTAATATTTGTTTCTACTTTATAGGACATTTTAATAAATATCTGCATACATGCACGGTTAAGCATGTTACCTCATTGATCTCGACACTAGCAGGCCCATAGCGTCCTCGAGCATCATCTAAAATTAAGTCAGGGAGTCCTAGCCTTTCAGCTATATTTATTGCATTTGAACGTCCTACATCAGAAGATATGTTATTTTGGTCATGCATACCGGTACTGAACAAAAGGCAAGTAGGATACTCTAACAGAAGGTAATATAATGTGACCATTATACAAAAAGACGATATGTTCAATAGAGCAGAAAAAATTGCTTTAAACTCTCTCCAGGGAACCTGGTACAATCTCATTAAGGTCTACTTCACGGACTAGATGGTAAATGAATTTACTTCAGACTATCCTGCCCTTTCTTTACTAATGGAACCTCAGCTAGACTAAAAAAATTTAGAGACGGTGAAAGGTCAAATTATGGAACTTTATAAGTAAAGTATATTTAGCAATGCCAGATCCACATGTAATGAATTAAAAAATAATACTAGTGTACAGATACTTCAGATTGGTCCAAATATGGTATGACAGAGTAAAATAAGGAAAAGATCGGAATAGAAGGTAGCAACAGATGTGTGAGGAAAACCTGGTACTCCCCAAAGAATCTTATAGGTCGGCTTCAGATTCACATCATCAAATTCCATGCATGCATTCTCAAAAGCATCATTGCTGTTTAATACAGTATCTCATAATAAACTAAAAATCTGCCCATGGCTTCAAAAGAAGAAATGCAGCTTCAGAGGAAGGAATGCACAGTTGACTCACTACCTGTATTTAAGGGTTTTAAGTTCCCCATGATGTGTTGTAGCTATGGTCAATAAAGAACCAGATGAAGCAAATGATTCAAGCAGTGACATTCCCAAGGCAGCTCCTTCCAAGGGGTTCGTTCCTGCACCAACCTAAAAGTTATACACAATTATTCAGTAGTGCACACTCCACATTGAAAATTTTAGTTTTAACATCTATTCGTTTTGTGTAAATTATCGTGCATATACATACATACATACATACATACATACATACATACATACATATATATGTGTGTGTGTGTGTAATTTTTTAGAACTGGTGTATCAGACAAAAAATTGATCATCGAAGCCTGCATACATACTTCATCCAAAAGCACTAATGACCTGTTTGTTGAATGCGATAGTATCTCCTGCAGAATGATGAAGAAGAAATCATTACTAAAAGTTAGATTGTCACAATTTGCCAAGGCAATCTTTTATTCTAGGTATGTGGAAGATACACTTAACAATGGAGGGTCGCTGAAACAGAACAGACTAACAAGCCTTGAAATATACTAGAAATATGGCATACTGTAATGACTACAATCAAATCTATCAACATCAGCACAAGGATTCGATCAATTTAAAAGAACCCCACAATAATAACTGATAAAACAAGACCTCCCTTACAAAATTCACACTCTACAATAAACTGATTCAATTGAAAAATGGATCAGGCTTTTGAGAAGCCTAGACTCTCCTAGTGATGCAAAATAGACTCGATAATAAACTTCCCTGATGTTTCCTCCTACTGCTGACAGCATAGAGGTGACTTGAGTGGGTCAATTACATATACGAGATAGCTTCTATACATTACCCTGCCCAATATGACAGGTTTTATTGTAAGGATCAAGGTTGTTAAGGCACTGCGCTGGAGGACCTTCACAACAATAGGGCGATGCGACGCCCGTCATGGCGTCTACATATGATTATAATATAATAATCTAAATAGTAGATACCAACTAACAATAAGGCATATCCATAAAAAAAACATCATTATTGAGAATTAAATAGGATACTAAAACGTTAGTATCTACTAAAGACAAATAATGAAAATCACATCACTTCCGTAAACAATTTTGTATAATTCCTAAGCTAAAGTATTGATTTTGTTGCATTTGTAAAGTCCCTGTTGCAATTATGTTATTCAAAAAACCAACTTTAAGATAATAGGACTAGATTTTTTTAACAATTACAAATGAGCTCAATAAATCTTTAATCTATACAGAGATCCTCATAAAGCGTCTGTGATGACCGCCTTAGCACAGGTACGTAAGGCGACGAGGACGCTTAACACCTCTGGCTTGCCATATGGATGCCGCGTGACATCATGACAACCTTGGTAATGAGGACACAACAGAATTCATGCAAATCCTTTCTATCCTCACAGGTTATACTTAGGAGTGCAAAACATATGCAAAGGACAATATCATCCAAAATTTCAGATCATGATTCTAACATTGAGAAGTATAATTCCGTAACTGCATTAAACCATAATCCAAGCACCGGAAATCAAGCAAAATGAATATTTATAGTATTTTCCATCTACCTTGAGGCTAATGCTGATATTTACCACTGTTTTAATTACATGCTGTATATAGGGCAAGAATGACAACTGCTACATTAACAATGAAGGAAGATTAAATATTAAAAAAAATCATAGAAAGCCCCATGATTTGACAGTTCTGTAGTAGGAGAGAACTTGAAGTAAAGATGTTATTTCCCAACATAGTATGATAAATTAGTTTTGGAAGCTAAGAGGGTCAACTCTATGATGTTGCAATTCATATGCTATACATACATATATATACACACACATTTGAAAATTTTAAGTGACATACACTAGTTTGCTTCAAATGTCCAGAAAAAGTAGACAAAGATTGGGATAAGGACTGTTCATCACCAATATCCGCAAATACAAAATCAAACCAAGGGATCTTTACTGGCTCGGATGATAATACGTAAAGTCCTGCAATGCAAATAACTAATATGAGTTTAAGAAGAACATAAAAAAAGTATCCCATGAGGAACTTATAACAGTAACCTGAATTTTATAACAGGACCTAACCATGTAAGTGGTTGTTAAACTGTGTATTATCAATTATGATACACTTTGTACAGGTATAGAACTCAATGATGCCAAATCATTTTTGCAATCACAGCATTGATTATTTTCCTTTCAATAAGTGGTGTTTTACCAAGCAACTCGCTTTTTACTCCTACTTAATTATATTTATTCCTTAATATAATCTTGAGTAGATGTCCTTTGACCAATGACAGAAAAGATGGCTAAGAAAACAGAACTGTATATCTTTCCTGCGAACTTTTTCTACCACTTCACATGATTATAAAGAGTTTTTAACATGTGAGTAGAATAGATAAGACAGTAACCAACCTGATTTTGCCATAATTGCAGCCAACCCAACTGTTTTTAAGCAAATGGTTTTACCCCCAGTATTGGGACCAGTAATTACCACGACTCTAGTTGTTCTGGAAACAAATACATCAACAGGGACTGGTGCATTTTGTTCCACCATTTTTACCTAAGAAAGGGATTACAAAAGATTACCGATTAGAGAATAGTTAAAATATCATGTATGCTGAACATTCTATTACCAGGTTAAACATACTACTTCAAATGGTTACATGTGACTGCAAGGACGAAAGACTTGTATCTGCTTCTTTTTGGTAAACATTTCCTGCTTGCTGTTTCCTCCTCCTAATTTCCTGAATAAATATGCTGAAGATAAAGGGGAATCTATAAACAGCAAAGGCATTGAGGATGATGCAACATGAAATGCTTACAAAAGGAACATGATTTTATTTTATCAACTACTGCAATAAAGATACCACTTGTGCATAGATTTTCTATACTAATTTCTGCTATATGCTTGCCTAATGACAATTGGAATTCAAATAAATGCAAGAAAATTTTAAACTATTTCTAACAATTAAATGGGGTAGAAAGTCATGGTAGTCGGATACTGATATTTTTTCCACAATATAACAATATAAAACAAGGAAAAGTAGCAAGCATCTCCGCCTACAACTTCTAGTCTACTCTTGCCTAGATGGCAATGGTACTCACAAAAATGCAATAAAATTGTAAACTATTACTAACACTTCAATGGGGTAAAGAAAGTCACGGTGGTGGGAAACTGACATAGTTTGCCATGATATAACAAATTTAAAACAATGAAAAGTAGCAAGAATCCCCACCACTATCCCCCCCCCCCACTCATTATAAAAAATTAGCAAGAAACAAAAGAGATAGGTTGATCCAAGATGCTGAACCATCTTTTTTTGAATATTTTGCAAGATTGTAGACTATGTGACAGTAAAAGGAATACATCTATTTAGCAAAAAAGTAAAAAAAAAGAGCATCTTTTATGCCCATCCAGCATCCGGGTGTGCAACTTACAGCTTTAGCATTATTGACCTCTTTTGTGGCTTTTTGCAAATTCTGCCGATGCTTTTGAAGAAGTAAAGGATGAAAAGCTTTTGGAAGATACAAATTCCATTTCATTTGAGTGGGGTGTGATGCTTGTGCAATTCCATCTCCTGATAAGTCTTTCACACTTTTGTCATTGGGATAAAATAGATCCGGACATGTGCCTCTGAATGAAAGACTATAAGTTGCCCGAGCATTTATCTAATGTCCACAAAATTAATTAAAGGTAAAAAACAATGACAGTGACTTGTTTAGATAAAATGCAATTCAAGGACAACAAAATGAAGACATATCGATGTAAAAGTTTGTCCCACTAGTGGTACCTACCACATCTAGTTGAATGATTTCCTTGAATAGATTTTCAATATCATCAAGATCCACTTGAATCTGAGCAAGTCAAATGAGAAGTCATGGAAAAGTGTATCACACCTATAAGAAATTAAAATAACTAAAAAATAGGAAAACCTTCTCGGTTATCCTTAGCAGCACTTCTGCCTCAGCCTTCAATACAGACTCTTTTGCTTGTTGCAATTCATCATTTAATGGCACAGCAGAGAGAGGCTCCATGATGCTTTCTGCACCTGAACCACTACACCCACATACCACTCCTTATTAAATGTTTCGCTCAGAGTAAGGATTCATCATAAAATATCAATACAAGATGTACTTTAAGACCCTTGACTGAAAAATAACATATTTATCTATAAAAATATATAGGCAAAACATGTGGACTTTAAATCACCTTGAAAGCAACAGACCCTCGAAATTTCTGTGCAGGTCAGTTTCTGATTTTATACACCACCTCCCGTCAACACTCCTTACTTCCTGAAGTCAGAAATAAATGAGTGACAGAAAAATGTAAACCAAAAGAATACGCGAGATGGAAAATTTACCAGGGAGGATTTTTCAATCGTTTCAGTCCTAATTAAAGCCTCCATAAGCTGGTATAACTGAATGAAGAAGAAAATGGTGCAAAGGATATCAGATTGAATTATGAAACAAATAGTAATACAAGCAATAGAGTTCTTGACTTCACATGTCCTGGAACCATCATAGAACTCAAGTGTAATAAACCATAGAAGTAGTGGATCAGATTAATCTATAAGGAATAAGATGATTTTAAATACTTGACCTATGTCGTGGTTATTTTTAAAGATAAGTGAAACACTTCATCTTTCCTCTCTTCCTTGTTTATGAAGTCCGTGCGGCTTGGATGTTGAACAATTGATTTGAGTTCTACAGGACGTGACTAAAACTCAGAATGTCTGATTTCCAACTATCTAATATCACCTAAAAATATATATTTAAAAAAAAAATCCGCTAGCTCAATCAAATGAACCCAAATGTAAATAGATGCCTTGACTGATTTCTATGATATAGTAAAATCATCATGCTCAGAGTCTTAAACTTCAAAATAATATATTTTTTCCTACAACTTTGCATTTCGAAGGGCTATTGAATACTATGTGTAGTGTCTATAAACGTCTTATTATAATTTTCAAACTTCACTAAGCAATCATGTAGACATTTAATTAAATGAAAGAAAAGAAGATGCATATTACCTTTCTTTCAAGCGACCGCACTTGTTCACGATAGCGCTTCAAGGTCGAACTCTGTGCAAAGCCCTCAAGAAGTCAATAATATAGAAACTTACTATGTTATTCATAGAACATTAAATAAACCATCTTCCAAATAATGTGGGCTTATATACAAACAGGAAGCACACATAAGACACACGGCACCGATAATCTGTTGTTTAATAGAAGTAAAAGAAAAGTCATATCGAAGAAAATCTGTTTTACCCAGTATCAAAACTATGTGCCTTGTGCATAGTAAAAAACTCTTTCATCTAAACAACTGAAATGGATATAAATAGATACAATGGCCGAATACTTTCAAGATGTAGTTATTGTCTTACAGATGAATCTTTTACTGCACCATCTTCATCTATAAGCTGCTGAATGAACTTTATCAAGGATCCGCTTGTAAACATGCCTAATATCTGCAAACATATTAGAAAAAGAACAAAATACAATTAATATGACAATCTGAAACATATTTTTTGAATAAAATATCCTTGAATACATACCATTTCCGAAATAGGCATGAAATGTTGTAACCAATCTGCATCATCCTTGATGGCAGCTTTCACATTCAACTGCAAAGTTTCTGCGAACTGAAGTAGAACTACAATGGCTAATGCTTCATTTCCACCAACATGTAAACCCCTTCT
The DNA here is from genome assembly GCF_009905375.1 of Apium graveolens. NCBI lineage: Eukaryota > Viridiplantae > Streptophyta > Magnoliopsida > Apiales > Apiaceae > Apium > Apium graveolens. Next base: position 249,097,886 of record NC_133648.1, on the reverse strand, counting down.
TGCGTGTTGCATAGCAGATTTAACCTTTGAAATGATCAATCCAGAGAGCAAACTACTTTACCCATGCATAATTACACATTGCACTTTCTAACTATAATAGTTTGACAATGCCAAGAGAGACGACAATGATGTATTAAGAAGTGAAGACTGTGCAAACATTTTTATTTTAGACTCTTTCTTATAAAATAACAAAAAGAGGGAAGATGAAGAAATGATAAAAACAACTTAATCTACTGCTAACATGTTAGCAACATCTTATCACAATATTATAGTCACAAATCTTAGTCTTGATGCAATGAGATCGCTTAAAAAATCAACCAAGCTTGATTTGAGATCTCGATAATAAAGAATCCTTTTCAGGAAAAAAATGCCTAGCCTATACTATATCAAAGCATACAATAAATAATTATTTTTAATAATCACTTTCCTAGCAAGAGTCATGGGTTTGAATGTGAATTAACCTCTCTTGTGTTGGTAGTGCATTATATGTCTCATTTCTGGTTGTATTACGAGAAAATTAAAACATAAGATGTTTGCACATAATTCTAAGATGTGTTATCAGTTGCAGAGAATATTAAAGTCCTCTATTCATCAATCGAAAGCTACCAACAACTTCTAGCATACAACAAGAAATTAATCAATTATTACAATACCCGACAATGTCTACTGATGTAGCTAGACATGCCTACAATTAAAATAATCTAAATTAATGTTCTACTACCACTTCTGCATAACAAGTCATATTGTTGATAAAATGGAACCCCACACTTGAAACTGATATGAGTGGGGTATAATCAATTTTGTAAATTTTTTTAATTTGATTTCTCACAATTGTAACGATAATTATACGACGGCTTAAACATTAATCTAGCAAATTAGATGGACTTCTTTGTGGAATTAAGATATAAACAGATAGTATGGATAAATAATAACAAGAATATCAAGGAAAAAAGTAGCAGACTAACCAAATGGACTTGGATGGCAGTAAAATCCATGGAGCAACCATTATTGTGCATTTTGACAGCTGCAGTAGTTTCTTGTAAGAGTTTCAAACTCTCCTCGTATGACTTATTTAACGACCGCAACTGTGCCTGCACCACAAAAAAACCAATTAAGTAACTCCACTCAAATTGAGATTTTAATATCTGGTTTGTATTAAAAATTACATATAGTAATTAAAGTTTAGAGAGACCTCAGTAGCTTGTTTGCCTAAAGAGGTACCGGCAAAGGATGCCACGGAGTGGGACACTTTGTCCCATTGCAAAAGCCGGAGACTGTTATGTACCACGTCCGGTTGATCGGAAAAACTGACAGAATTTTCAACTGGCGGTAAGGCAGATGAAGAAGATTTATTCAGAAAGGCCGAAGGAGTAAAGAAATTTAACTGAACAACGAAATTTGATTTTCTTCTTAAACTTCCACGGAACGTAACGCTACTCCAGAATGGTAAAGTTGAGGATATTGAAGATGAAGGAGAATTGGATAACACCGGATGAATAAAAAGCATTGTTTAAATTTAGAATTTGTTGGCAAATAATATACTAATTGATGAAAGAAAAAAATGGTAGGGAAACAATGAGTAATCTTTTCTGTTGTTGGCAATGTGAGTCATAAAGTGATTTCAACACCAAAAACATATCTAATGGCATAAAGAGGGTGGAGAACTCCTTTTATTTCACAAGTGCTCAGCCGGAATACTTTTCCTACAAAAAAAATGATATAGAAGAGAAGTTAGAAAAGGTTAGAAAAGATCCTTCCTCAATAACACATTCATGATATTTGAATCAGTTGACATTAATATCAATGCAATAACTTAGGAAAGTTTCCTAAGAAGCATATGCTTAAGCCCCTCAAAATAACACATTCAGGATCTATATGAATCATAGAAGCCCGATAGAGAACAAGTAATATAAAAAATATTAACAACTGATAGAAAATATAGGGATAAGGAAGGATAACAAAAATGGATGAAAGCAATTTTATACCTGTACAAGGAATCGGACATCAAAAGAGTTAAAATCAAATATGGTTAGCTTATACTTCATGTAATTTATCATGTCCACACATTTAAGCTAGCTAAGTCTTTTGAAAGGACAGGAAGATGACGTATGTCTTTTAATAGCCCAATTTAAGTTTTAAATAATTGTCTCACTGAAAGAAAATAGAAAAAGAAAAAAGAAACAGGAAAAAGAGGATAGGACAGGAGTCTGTCAAATATAATGTCTATGATCAAAGATAGATTAGGAGGAAAAAGGGATAAATAACCTATCCGTAGAGAGTCAGCAAAACACACAATAAATCCTCATATATAATTAATACAATTTATATCTATTTCGATAATGAAAGATTACACGAGCTTAAATAGATTAATCATTAATGGGAAGCCAAGAAATTTCTTAAAACTAATATATGTCCTACCATAATTAATTAAAGGAAACATATCCTTATATTATTTTTCTAGAATGTTTCTAATAACTTACTTATTATAACTAAAATACCAAATAAATTATAATTAAATATATTCATAACTTATATTATTAAATATATATAGTTACGCTATTAATTCCTTGTTCCGCATCAGTCTCGCTTATGACCATGCCAAATTTACTTTATCTTGAATTAGCTTTCCACAAACAAACTCGCCATCCTTCATTTGTTATTCAGTTTCAACATTCATCATGCTCCATATGTGGCCCACGATGCTCCATTTCTTCAACATTCTTCACGACTTCCATAGGCTTTGAATTAAGTCCAAATTTGTGTTTTTCGCTACTTCCTTAAAAACAATAGAATCACAAGTTTGCTACTTTTTTTCCAATCTAGCACTCATGTCTTCGAAAACGTCAACATGTGCTCTAGTGACTAGTTAGTAATGATCTTTCATTCTCATACGCAATTAAATCATCATAGTCTTGCCACTTTTCATATAATACTCCCTCCATCCTTTCCATTTGTTATCGTTCCTGAGAGGATGTCGGGCACGCATTTTAAGATGAATAGAAAGTACAGTTCTATAATTTTCTTAGGATCATTTAATTGTGTTCGAGTCTTGCCAACAATAAACATTTACATTATTATTTATAAAGATAAAAATTAGTTCTCAGAGGTTCAAACTCCACCAACAACAAGCATTGATATTATTATCTATAAAGATACAAATAAGGTTAATGGTTTAAATCTCATCTATCATATACTAGTTCATACTATTTGATCTTAACTTGAAATTACACATTAAAATCAAAATTAAAATTATACATATATTAATCTTAGTATTTAATTATTTACATAAGAATTTCATTAAAATTATATTATATCTATATATATAAATAAACGGGAGCCCGTGCACAACACGGGGCGTAAGCTAGTATTCTAGTAACTTAATATAACTAAAAAACCCAATCAATTGTAATAAAATTTGTTCCTAAATAATAATATCAAATTTATACAAATCAATCAGTTAATTCCTTGTTCAATCTAGCATGTCCATGCCATATCCAAGTTGACTAAAGATTGGACCAACAACAGAGAAAGATCTCTTGAATGGAGGGGATGGAACAGTGTAATTTACTAATTTGTCTACACTTAAATGTGCAACTATCAGATGGGAAACTCTCAGCATTAAGCTTTCTGCACACACCTTTCACAGCCTGTTACCCAGCCGGTGTTAGTGGTAAAATGTGCTTACAAAATTCTTTGGTTACAGGTATTGTCACAGTTGTGATTATTCCTGTTGGTCTGCAGCAATGCATATTTTCACACTCACAGACATGTTCATTTTCGCATTTGCAATTACATATCAGTTACCCTTTAGGCCATCAACCAAGCAAACACTTTCCTGTCGTCCATCGGTTATCTTAGATCTACCCCGCTACTTCATAGATGCTTTTCAGATAGTTTCATATCAATAATATGATAGATTATCATTGGAGCTGATAGATTATCATTGGAGCTTAGAATACACTCAAAAGCAAGTCTTTTCCATGAACTACGACACCATGATACAAATAGGCCAATAGAGCACAATAGCTAACAATGCTAGAGATAGTAAAATTATCAGCTTTCATATTCTCTGATAGCATCTGACCAACCTATATTAAAGCATCTTCCTCCATATTATTTTGAACTTAACCAACAATCATTAATGTCCAGGAGACCTTATCTTTCTCTTTAATCTCCACAGAAAGTTACCCTGCTTCTTCTGTATTATCAATTCGCAACAAAGCTCCTAGAATATTAGAAACTGTAACCTGGTCAGGCTTTAATACAGATACCTTCATATCACCCAACAGACCAATACACTCATCAGCGGTGTTTCATTTAACCTAAAATTATCAAACTCCAAGAAACCACATTCTTATTCACCATTCCATCAACAACCACCGAGCCTGATCAATCTGACTACACTTAGCATACATATCCAACAAAGCATTCCAAACAAACACTTTCCTCCAAAACCACAATCTCCCCATGTATTTTTTTCCCACACCTCAATCCCATCACCCTCGAACATGCATTCAACACCCTCACAAGCGTATAATCCGTAAAATCAAACCCTTCTTTCTGCATTCTAACAAAAACCTTCAATGCCTCCTTGCAGCAATCACTCGAAGCTAACCCCAAAATTACCATATTATAAGAAACCGAATGACGACAAGCCATTCCATAAAAAAAGACACTTGTCAGTCATCAACAGAACCTAACTAACAATACCCAGAAAGTATAGGATTGTAAGTGAAAATATTTATGTACGCCAATAAATCAAACAGGTAGAGTGATACCCTACCCAGGATGATGGCTTCACGAGGTCTTGTGCTTATAATTAATCAAATATAACACAGTAAACCAGAACACGCAACTTCTTCGACTCTAAAGTCTATTATATCATAACATCATTCAACTATAACATACAGGTAAGAACATAAGAACATAGCTACTAGTCACACAAACATAAATTTTAAACATGAGACATGAAATGCAAACAATACATCATGTATATATTTAAAAAGTGCAAGACATATACATATATGATTTAAATTAAAGGAAAAAAAGAAGAAGAAAGGTTTACAAAATACCAGGTAAGAAATAAGGAGGGAAGATATATCGCGCAGGGGCGAGCACGTATACACACTCTTTCTACTCTCTAAAACTTGAGACAAATAGTGAGTTTACAGGGAAAGATAAGGTGTCAAATGTCTGTTTGTTAAAATTCTGATGAAATTAAATACATAGACCAAAGTAGTATCTTCGTTGGCCCAATCCACTTTCATCTCATTCTTACTTATCAAGTTGTGTCTTATTTTCGGTTGGGTTCTTAAAAATATCAAACACCAAGTCATAGTCCAGTGGCCCAATTTGATATGGCCAACATGCTCTCTCTCTCTCTCCCTTTTTGCCAATATCTTGTTTTCTTTAACCCTCTTTTCAGATGATAAAGTGAAGGTTTTATACGCCCTCCGAAATTATACATGTGAGCTCGTTTATCGTTCTTGGTTGCATTTGGCCATTATATTTTGATTTATTTTAGATTTAGAATCGAAACTTATACCTGATTTTTAAAAGTCTCGAGATTGAGCTCAGATTATCATATATGATATCAGAATCGATTCAAAAATTTGATGCTTCAGATTGTGAGGAATGGGGATTGATGGTATTATTCACAATGGAAAGAGATTTGAAGTTGAGACCGCAAGTTGGTTATTTTTAGGTATGTAGGCTTTAACTTATTTTGCATTCGTAATTGGCTCTTAACTTGATTTTTATAAAATACTCGAAATGGGACCCATGTTGTCACCCTGCCGAAAGTGCGAAGACATTACCTTACCCGAGTTCCGTATGCGTGTGAACTCAACAAGGATGTCGAGCTTATAAGAAAGGATGTTTTCTCATTTCAATCAAAATATAAGTACTTTGAGATTTTTATAGATAAAAGTCAATAATTATGTATATTAATCATTAACTATTTCAAATTGACATGTGATGGGTTATTAGATCCGATACGCATTTGGTTATGTGGTTGGATGTATGAATATTTCAATGGCAAAGATGTTGAAATAATAATTTTATGTAGGGTTGAGCATTCGGTCGATTCGGTCCAAAACTGGACCGAACCGAATAGACCGAAAAACCGAATAGTCATTTTTTTTGGACCGAATCGGACCGAAGTTATATTATGGACCGGACCGAACCAAACCGAAATAATTCGGTTCGGTTCGGTTTTACACCGAACAGACCCAATTGTGTTTCAAAAAGAAAATTACATTAAAAAATTAAATCATAAATTATAAAATTTAAAATATAATTAAAATAATGTGATATGTAGAGTTCTAATAGTCTATAAATACAATTAAAAATTAAAAATTATGATTATAATTTTTAAGATATATATAATGTATATAATATGAAATTATAGTATTTATGATTTGGTCTATTCGGTCTATTTGGTCCGGACCGAAATATTTCTTAAAAGAACCGAACCGAACCGAATTTTATGCTTTTCAATTCTAAAGTTAAACCTCGGTATTTTTCCTTTTTACGAGTAATAGAGTAATATAAAATTTGAATTTTATTAATAAGCATGAATATGTTAATTATTAAAATGAAATTATGGATATAATTCAAATTTGAATTATTGTTGAGATGTCGAAATCCATTTTCAAGGATAGGAATTAGGGATGATAACGGGTGGGGTTGAGATCGTATATTGTTAAATTCTCTGAATTTAAATATTTTTGGATTTTATATTGAATATCCGTCAAATCAAATTAATTTACCATCTCTATAAGAAATAAGTGTGACTTTGCAAATATTGAACACAAATGTTTTGACAGTAAAAATGGTCCAAACCACACCTTGGGTGTGATTTCACTCTTCACGGGAAGGTCGTATCCGAATTCTGATTATACATCCTTTCTAAATTTGTCAGTTTATTGACAATTTACGTCTAACTAACTCTGTCTTTTAGAGGATATATAGGCAATTAGGCATGCATATAGCAAACATTTGACTTCTGTAAGGAGACAGTTTCAAATGCAAACTTTTGACCAACCATATTTTTTGAGTAATTGAATTATAGTTCACTATTTACTGGGATTTTATTTTGGAATGACTTAGAAGATATATTTAACAATTGCAAAAATGATGCGTAATAGAGCTCCGTTTCTCCGGAGAAAATGATACGTACTTGCATTCCTCCCTGGTGGTAAAAATTGGAAATTTGTTTGACTCAATTTTATTTCAGAAGAAATGAGTACGAATTCATAGAATACTTAGATAAATTATTGGATATAATTTTTATTAATTTTTCTCTCATATAAAGTTATATACTAATAAAAAAATAAAACTATATAATAGTATTAATAAATTAATAATAAGCTCGAAATAATAAAGTTCAAATATGAATTACTTGTATGATAATTTTGTAATTTTTGACAAAATTATCAAAGATAAGTTTTGATAATAAACCAAATATCATTTTTAATTAATGTCAATACTTTATGAAATAACTAAAATATATATAATTTCATGTTTAACCTTTTTTCAAAATATTGAGAAAGTCAAATTCACGTCTAGAGTATTGGGAATTAAATTGAGTCTTCATCAATTCTTGATAGAATTATTTTTGAAACGAAAACACGAAACTCAACTAGATATAATTAATAATGAGTGCTCAATACCGACCACATTAGAGATTTTTAGAATATTAATCAAACCCAAAATAGAACCATGCAATGCAATTCAAAGTAAAAGAATTCAAACTCAACAGTCACGGGGGAGTGTCAGCACTGGACAAATATTTCTTACTCGAGGAAAGGATAGAAAATTAACATGTCATGGCAGTGGATGCTTTGTCAAACATAATTTCGAAATATTATATTTAACTTGGTACATTTTTTTATTAGATACTTAAACGGTTTTTTAAATACGAACTCCACTGACTACACATGCACATAGTTGTAGAAACGTAGCCAATTATTTTCGTACTTGTAGGCAGCAGAACAGATTCAGAATTTTCAATACTAATTTAAAAATTATTACGAGCCACATGCTGCGGTCGTTATTAAAGAATTCCACCATGCGAGCAGGAATAAAGAAGTATGCACCAAGACCAAGAGATTAGAAGACGGTATAAATAAATAAATAAATAAATAAAAAGAGATGATGACTGAGCAACAGTGGAGAGTGGTGCAGACTGGCCAGTTGCCACGGCCGGCTGATTCTCTGGGCATAATACATCCAACGGGAAAGGGAAACAAGTGAACAGACAGAACAATGTCCTCTGTTTACCTTAATATCTTCATATCCTGGTCTCTGCACGCACTGCAGACCAGATGGTTAACTGTCATTTTCTATTCTATTTTTTGCCTTTTACTTTGGCTCGGTAGAATTGTGGATTGTGGAGGGACGGAAGTTTAATTTTTAAGACCATGACAAATTTAATGTACTTATGCTTGGTTTGAGAGTGTTGTTGAAAATTGCTGTGTGTGAGAAAAATACTGATGGAAAAAGTGTTGTCAAGAAAATTAGATGATTTTTTGGTAATTTTTTTTTAATTTATACATATTTTGAGATATAATATATAAAAATAATATTTTTGAGAAAGTTTGATGGTGAAACTGATAGTTATTACCTGCAAAAGCTGAAAACAATTTTTTTAAAAGCATGAGGGACATGGTTTTGCTAATGCCAGCTTTTAAAATTTACCAAATACCTTTCTGATAGTTTTTCAGCAAAAAACAGTTGTAGCTGTCTGCAACAACAATACCAAACAGAGCCTTAATTAGCAGATATCCACTAAGCACCGACACTCCAAAAAGGCCGCCGCATGTATGTCGGACAAGGCGACTCGGTACACAGCTGAGTATGTGTCCAATACGTCATACCTTTTTGATCGACAGAAAAAAGGCGACTGACACTGTTCGACAAGTGACCGACACTGCCCACCGACTAGATCCATATAAAAAAAGCCCAAAATCATAAAAAAAAAAAAAAAACCTAAACCATCTTATATTAACCTAATTTCAAGTCACTCTGTCTTTTATACATTTCTCTTCATTTTTCATCCGATAAAATAACCCTGTGCAAATCTGTTCCTTGATGAACCGGAAATATAAGCTATTCTTTTTATACAAGATAATTGTTATGCCCGCTTTCGGTCATGGGCCCTAAACAGGTCCCCATGGGTGCATTGAATAGCTGAACTCCCATATGTGGGCTAGAATAATGGATTAATATGATTTGGGCCAGCATATGCGGGCTGGGCTCGTAACATGCGAGCTGGGCTCATGGCATTCGAGCTGGGCTCATGATATGCGAGTTGGGCTCACACTTGCCATCTGGTATCTACGCGCGAGGTGGGCTCAGGCGACTTCACGCGAGATGGGCTCAGGTGACAGTACTCGAGCTGGGCTTGGTTGCCCACACGCGGGCTGGGCTCGTGATAAGTGGATTTTATATCCACTTGGAACGCTTTATTACAAGCTTAAATTGGTGTTTGGACTCAAGTTGTTTGTATTTTGATGTGTTTTTGTGTTATTACATTTCAGGTATCAGTTAAATGAAGAAAAGATCTTTTAAAGGAAATATGATGAAAAGTGATCAGAGTTGGAAGCCAAGGCCATTGTCAAGTTGTAGAGAATCTCGTTAGCTTCGCGTGGGCAGTTGAATCGCCTAATTCTGACGAGTAGAACTCAAGTTATGGCTAAAACAAGATTCATTAGAATTTTTTCCGGACAGGCTCCGGGCGCCCGCCTGGGAGCTGGGGGGCGCCCGCCTGGGAGCTGAGGCGGCCGCCTGAGGCGCGGCTGGTCGCTGATTTCGCTGAAAAAGCCTTTTTTGAGTGGAATTTGACGATTTTAAGGGTCCATGTCCACTAGGGGCATATATACTTAAAAAAAGGGTTTTCATCATCCGGGAAGATTGGAATACCAAGGAGAAGACCTAGAATCACTGAACAACTCCGAAAAAGAAGGTCTGGTTTTCAACTTGTGGTTCTTTAAATTAGTTGTAACTTTGGATGCTCGACTTAACAGCCTGACAAATGGAATCATCCTAACTTCCACTTAACAGCCTGACAAATGGAATCATCCTAACTTCAGCTGGAAGAGCAATCAGAATGCGACGCAACATCCGTTCCAGCAGTTTGGAAATAAGCTATTCAACCCTCCTGGTTTTCAACAACAAATTGCACCAAGACAACAACTCCAAATTTAACAACAAACTCATGATGCAGGTCTATCTTCGAATGAAAAATCTGAATTGGAGGAGTTGAGGCTTATGTGCAAAAACCAGGCTCTTATATGCCAAAGCCAGGCTATTTCTATCAAGACTCTGGAGAACCAAATAGGGCAAATTGCTAATGCCTTATTGAATCGACCACCAGGAATGCTTCTTAGTGATACAGAAACAAATTCAGGCAAGAGGGAAGTTGAAGAATAGGTGAACGCCATCACCTTAAGGTCTGGAAAGGTCGCAAGCCCCCAAATTCAGCATGACGAAGAGCCTGAAAAATCTCAAGTTTCAGAAAATGCAGTTGTGGCTGAAGAAGAAGTGTAGAAGGAAGCAGAGGTGGAACCAAGGAAGACTACTGTGGAACACACTCCTCCAGAGGGTAATACAGGGGAGAAACAGATCTATGCTCCACATCATTTTCCTAAGAGGCTGCAAAAGAAAAAGCTGGATAAGCAGTTTGAGAAGTTTTTGGAGGTGTTCAAGAAACTTCATATCAACATACCTTTCGCTGAAACTCTTGAACAGATGCCTATCTATGCGAGGTTTATGAAATGTATTCTCTCTCGGAAAGTGAAACTCGATGACTTAGAGACCGTTGCTCTAACGGAGGAATGCAGTGTTGTGCTGCAACAGAAGTCGCCTCCGAAGCTTAAAGATCCTGGAAGCTTCAATATTCCTTGCACCATCAGAAACTTGTCGTTCGACAAGTGTTTATGTGATTTAGGAGCTAGCATCAATCCGATGCCCTTATCTATCTTCAAGAAGCTTGGTCTGCCTGATCTGAAACTAACATACATGTCATTGCAACTAGCTAACTGTTCCATCGCTTATCCACGAGGTATAATGGAGGATGTCTTGGTCAAGGTGGATAAACTCATCTTTCCTGCTGACTTTGTAATTCTTGATTTCGAGGAAGATAAGAAGATTCCCATTATTTTGGGAAGACCATTCTTGGCTACAGGCCGAACTATGATCGATGTGCAAAAAGAAGAGCTTTCGATGAAGGTTGACGATCAAAAGGTCACTTTTAATGTGTTCAAGAAAATAAAGTTACCCACATCTAAAGATGAGTGCTTTAAAGTAGAGCAAATGCAGGTTTTCAATGCACCTCCGTGGAAGAGGAAGTTGGATTTGCCATTCGATTCTCTTGGGTTAGCAGAGCTGAAAATTTCTCAGGAGCGTTTTGAACCATTTATTCAAGAAGCTCCCACAATTGAGCTCAACCGAAAGCCAGATCACTTGAGTTATTCATTCTTAGGTGCACCCCATGATAAGGGGTTGGGATATATTTTTGATGATGTAGAGAGTGGCTGGACGGATCTTTCAGTGCCTACAGAGGGTTATTTTCATGCGCCACAGATAGTTGATAGGTTTGGTCTTGGTGATGAACAACATAGAAGATTGACTAGGCATATGGAGGCCATGCATGTCATCCACCGATATTTTGCTGAAAATTTGACACACACTTTCGATACTGTTGTCCGAGACACTGGTGGCGAGGTTAATTGGCCACCTGATCCTCCACCCGAGGAGGGTGATCTTTCCGTTAACTAGGTATGCCTAAAATCCTTATTATTACCTTCAATGAGGACATTGAAAATTTTAAGTTTGGGGGTCATAATGTAAGGATTAGTAGTGTGTGTGTCCATATAGATTCATATAGATTCATGTTGCATGTTTAGTTGTAGTTCATTCATATTTTTGCATGATTTGTTCATTTAGGACATATTTGTTTGTTTTTATGTGATTTCATATAGTTGCATTTGCATGCATATTTAGCATGATCCCTTAAGATGAACTATGATATTTGATAAGTTGATGTTGATTTGAGTGTGGTGATGATTAGAGGTGGCCAAATGTGCGGGTTTGAACCGCACATTCGGGACCGGTTCGTACGGAAACCCGTAATTATTCGACCCGAAACGGGCCGGTTCAAACCCGCACAATTCGTTAAATTACCCGAGCCGATTACGAATCCACTATTCACAAACCGGACCCGGACCGCACAACACTGACCCGGCACGGCTGCAACCCGCGCGAGCTGCACAAGTTGTACAACCCGTACAGCCCACAGCCCGCACAGCCCGCACAGCCCGATAAGTAAATCACTATAGTATAGGTTTGGTTATTTACTGGGGAAACCACATAACCTTGTTTTCATGGATATTAAAATACTTAGTTGTCTTGAAATTAATCTTATAAATTTCTTTCTAATACTTTATTCAATTACAAATTTTAACTTTCTTAATTATTTGTTAAAATTTTATTACGTGACAAAATGGAAAATTAAAGAAAAACATCAAAAATAACATTATAAAATAAAAAATGTAAAAATTTCGGGGACAACGAGATGACAATTAATCGAATATGGAATTTGAGAATTAATCGAATATGCAGTATTATGAATTAAGATATATAAGCTGTTAGTCTTGAATTATTTAATCATTCTGTACTATTCAAATAATCAAATTCTGCTTCTATACTATTCAAACAATATTCAACCCGTATGAACCGTCAAATTCGGCCCGCACGACTCGCACGAGCACGCGAGCTCGCGAATCTCAGTGCCGATTACGAGTCTTATTTTTTTATTCGAGACCGGCCCGACCCGGTTCGTGAATCCTATGTATCGGTTCAGTGTTCATGTTTCACGAGTTCAACCCGCATGCAACCCGGCCCGGCCCGCACGGACCGCCCAAGTGGCCAGCACTAGTGATGACGAATAGAGGGATGTTTAAGTCCTAATGAATTGATTTGCATGCCAGAAACAAATATTTTCACAAAGTCTTGTAGGGTTGCTTTTGATCTAGATCATGATCATACTTGTTTGTTGTTGAGATTTAATCACTTGGTTATATTTAGAATTTGTGATATTCTCGTAATGACGTAAAAACACTGATTTTTTTTATCTGGAGAAAAAACTTGGATTTCATTGCTAGTTGTTGTAAGGCTAGGCGTTAAATGGCTAGTAACCGGCTCATATTTTTATGAGTAGTCTAGGGTTGAATGAGATGGAGCGAAACACACTCATTCAGAAATTATTGAAAAAAAAGAAAAAAAAGAAAAAAAAGTACGTGTTTATGCATAATTGATCAAGAGTGAGCTCTTTAATACTCGAGTTATTAAGTTCTAGGGGACTTTGTGCCTAGTGACCTAAGGCTTTTATAGTCTAGGATCCGCTAACCTAACGCTCGCTACATGGGTATTATTGCATAAGTCTTTTGGGACCTCATTCATTGCACGGTCAAATAAGCATCTTTGTTATGTGTTCAATAATAGTGTGAATCCTTGTATAACTCTAGTAGAAAGGAGGTGTTGTGAGTCATAATGTGTTTATTGTCTATTCTGTTTATAAACTTTTGATTGTTTCGATGATAGATAAGTTATGGTTATTGATCTAGTATCGAGAGATATCTGTTAAGCATTCCACACACACACGTTTCTGGTTTGTGAGTTGGTTTATGGGATTTATTCGAGCTTTGTTTAAAGTCATTGCATTCTTAGAGGCATTGGCTTATTCATTTGGTTATGGTTATTCTGTGGGGATCGATTGCATTATCATTTAGTTGCATTCACGTAGTTATATTCATGCATTATGTTTGTTTTGTAGTTTTGAGTCTGTTTATGCTTGAGGACAAGCATCGATTCAAGTTTGGGGGTGTGATAAGTGGATTTTATATCCACTTGGAACGCTTTATTACAAGCTTAAATTGGTGTTTTGGACTCAAGTTGTTGGTATTTTGATGTGTTTTTTTGTTATTGCATTTCAGGTATCAGTTAAATGAAGAAAAAATATTTTAAAAGAAATATGATGAAAAGTGATTAGAATTGGAAGCCAAGGCCATTGTCAAGTTATAGAGAATCTCGTTAGCTTCGCGTGGGCAATTGAATCGCCTAATTCTGACGAGTAGAACTCAAGTTATGGCCAAAATAAGATTCATTATAATTTTTTCAACACAGGCTCCAGGCGCCCGCCTGGGAGCTGGGGCGGCCGCTTGGGAGCTGAGGCGCCCGCTCGGAGAGCTGAGGCGGCCGCCTGGGGCGCGACTGGTCGCTGATTTCGCTGAAAAAGCCTTTTTTGAGTGGAATTTGACGATTTTAAGGGTTCAAGTCCACTAGGGCGTATATATACTTAAAAAAAGGGTTTTCATCATCCGGGAAGATTGGGATACCAAGGAGAAGACCTAGAAGTACTAAACAACTCCGAAAAAGAAGATCTTATTTTCAATTTGTGATTCTTTGAATTAGTTGTAACTTTGGATGCTCGTTTTCTTTCTTGTTGAACCTAGATCTCATTTATTTGTACTTTGATTATTATTCAGTTTATTAAGACCTTGTTTTATACAATGCTTTCATTGGAACCCATGGTGATGATGAGTTTGATTATGAACTAATCATTATCGTGGGATTCTAGCGGATTTACTTATGGATTTCAATAGTTAATTATTTTGATATCTTGGTGTGTGGTGATTGATTGATATCCTAGTATTGGTTGTGCTTATTCGTCTTATGTGCGTAGCTAACATATAAGATTGCGTGTTAATCTCTATTGAAGCGACATTGAATATAAAGGTTTAGAACTTGTCATGTTAGCATAGGTTCATGTATTATATGCATGATTAGTGGGTAACTCTAACCGTTTTACTTGCCCTATGTAATCATTATGGATAACTTGAGCTTAAACCGTTATGTTGTCAAATTCTATAGACATATAGAGTCTCAATATAATTGGTGCCTATTCAGCTTCTATCTCTTTTGTGGATGTCTGGTAGAATGGTACTCGTGCAACGAAAGTTGACGTTTATCAGTTTCGTGTTATCTGATTAGTGTTATCACCATCACATGATAAGATTAAGAACGAAAAGGCTATTGAATGAAGTAGTAATGAAGTTAGAATCCCATGTTTGTCATATATAATAATTCAACCTCAATTCTCTTAGTTAATGTTATTTAGTATAATCTCTTAGTTTAATCAAAACCCAATTTGTTATTTGTCTTAGCATTGAGCGATAACCATACATTGTTGCATAGGTGCATAAATTGAACTTAACCTAAACCTGTCTCTGTGGGAACGAATCTGATTTATATCTTATACTACTTGCGAACGCGTATACTTGCGTAAATATTAGCGCGTGTTTTCGCCCTAACAAGTTTTTGGCGCCGCTGCCGGGGACTCGGTGTTAATTTTTAGTTTATGTGCTTGTCATCAGTGGTCGTTAAAGTTCATTGACTTGGATTCTTTTACTTTCACGGTTTATTTATTTGTCTTTCAGGTACTCATTATAATGGGAGATCCAACAGCATGAACGAGAGCCTTGATGGATTTTTCTCAACCCAAGATCAATGACATTCAATCTAGCATTGTCCGGCCAGCTATCACAGCTAATACCTTTGAGATCAAGCCTGACGTAATTCAATGGGTGCAGAATTCAATCCAGTTTGGAGGTTCTCCAACGGAAGATCCCAATATGCACATTAGGGATTTTATTGAGATCTGCGACACCTTCAAGTTCAATGGTGTTTCTGAAGATACTATTAAAATGAGACTTTTCCCATTCTCTCTGAGGGACAAGGCTAAGAGTTGGTTACACTCTCTACCAGCTGGTTCGATTGCTACTTGGGAAGATCTTGCTCAAAAGTTTCTCACTAAATTCTTCCCTATGGCAAAGATAGTTGCACTCAGGAATGTTATTACTCAATTTGCGCAGCAAACGGGAGAATCGCTATGTGAAGCTTGGGAGCGCTATAAGGAGATGCTTAGGAAATGTCCTCATCATGGAATGTCTGATTGGATGATCATCACTTGTTTTTACAGTGGGTTGGGAGCACAGTCCAGACCCATGCTCGATGCAGCATCAGGCGGAACATTATGGGCAAAGAGCTATGAGGAAGCTTATGATCTAATTGAACTAATGGCTGCTAATGAATATCAGTATCCAACCCAGAGATGTCCACAAGGCAAGGTAGTAGGAGTTCTTGAAGTGGATACAGTTACGGCTATCACTGCTTGCCGGGAGAGGTGTATGAAGATCCTGATTAATCTGTGCCGGGAGAATATCGCCGCCGGTAGACGGTTCTTGTGGAGATGATGATCTTCGCCGTGGTAGATCCTTGAGCAAAGTGAGCAGCAATTCGACAAATATTCTTGGAAATGTGAGAAATGAAATGAAATCTCACATATTTATAGGGGATAGGAGAGAGAATGGGAGAAGGCCACATGTCATCATCTCAGAGGAGGACACAAATCCCCACACAAGCTGTCCAACAGGTGTCATGCGTTCAAAATGCATGATAGATGAAAGGCATGCGAGGCGAGGCACGTGAGGCGGCTTGGTGCTGTCTGGTAGGCTCACACCTGCGAGGCCATAAAGGACTAGAAAATTCCTAGCCTCAAGATGCGACCAGGAATTTTGGCGGGTAGTTGTTATGCCCGCTTTCGGTCATGGACCCTAAACAGGTCCCTATGGGTGCATTGAATAGCTGAACTCCCATATGTGGGCTAAAATCATGGATTAATATGATTTGGGCCAACATATGCGGGCTGGGCTCGTAACATGCGAGCTGGGCCCATGCCATTCGAGCTGGGCTCATGATATGCGAGTTGGGCTCACACTTGCCATCTGGTGTCTACGCGCGAGGTGGGCTCAGGCGACTTCCCGCGAGATGGGCTCAGGTGACAGTACTCGAGCCGGGCTTGGTTGCCTACACGCGGGTTGGGCTCGTGAGCCCACATCTTATGAAATCAAAAGTAACATTGTATTTATTGATTGAAAAGGAAGGCGGTGCGGGCCGAGGCCGCCAGGCCGGCCCGCATTAGAGGACTTTGTGTTCGACATGGAAAGTAACTCATAGATGATTGAGTTGCTCGTAGATTTCGGGGCCGACACGGGTTGTTCCTACAATCACGGGAAGGATTGCGGAGATGCCGCGTGATTGTGGAAAGCGTGTGAAGCCGGTTGAGATTTACGTGACTAATTGGCTGAAGGCCAGACTCTATCATGGGTTTGGGCTGCACGGGCTGAAGAGTC